>NW_027114803.1:109838-112598 GCF_000696795.3 Halyomorpha halys | reverse complement strand
CAGCTTTGTTTATACAGCACTGACGTATTACATTATAATCATAAATTGTCTATATATAATGTTTCACTATAATATTTTACATTCCTATGTAATTATAAGGTATATATTTATTTTTATTTTTATTTTACGTTAGTCATTTTCTCTATTTGAATATAAATCATTAGTCATATCTAACACTCCATTTGATGGTTATTTTAAAAGCATTTGTTTTTAAATGAAAAATATATACTTTTGAAAGTTTTTTTTTTTAATTTATAAGAATTTATTGTTGACTTATCTTCTATAGAGATTTCAAGTTCAGCAATGCCATAGTGTATTAGAAATCTACGAGGAGATTTTTAATTCTGAATTCTTACTCGGGTTAGATTGATCGAAATAATTAATCAACTAGGGTGGTTAATCTCATTCTAAGACCGACCTTCCATGATCACGATGACGAAATGGTTCTACACCTGCAAACCAGCAATATTGCTGTTCAAATCAGCGGATGAACCACAGCATGTGGATAGGAATTGGAGACAGACATGAAAGCGAGCTCAGAACTTGCTGGACCAGGGATCAGTGAAAGTGAGATCTCGAGTCAAAAGTGGATTCCAACGAAACAGAAGGGCCACACCATACCGGGGTTCGATTCCGTCAGAGGTCATTCGAATCATTTATTACTAGGGCATCACTCTCGTATGAGTGCTGTCATGAACTAGAGCGGGCCATCCAACCTACTGGTTTGTCAGGGTCGACTTTGAAAAATTACAGGCAGAAGGAACTATCTTGCCTGTATTAGCACAACATCGAAAGCTAGGCTATTATGAAACGATTTTACCTTCAAAAAATCATTAGTTAAATGCGGAGAGATGACTATCGGCTTTAGTTTTAGCCTTTAAATATAAATGGAAGTATGACAAAAGATAATGCCAAGGCATAATGAAATATCTCCGAATTGGACAACTCGATAAACCAGTATCAAAATAAAAGAGAGATGTCAAAATGTCTTTAGTTCTTACAAAGACAAGTACAGGTAAAATACCTCCTCTGTATTGTGTAGTATCACCAGAACCTTATCCTAACCTATATCCTTAAAAATCTCGCAGTTTTGTGAGTCAAATTTAGATGTGTGGATGGGGGCAAGGCAAAAGTGAAAGAGATAATTGGAGCCTACAAAATTTGCAACAAATATAGTTTGATAATTGTCTATGCCATGTAATTTCTGAGATAAGCCGGAGACCAATAATAGTCTTATCAAGTCATAGAGTGACTTGCTTCATATTATTAAGCGGATTTGCGCGTCGGATATAGTAAAACTGTAGTGTGATATCAGTAGAGAGGGGATGCTAAAAATTAAATTCCCAAATCCTAAAAAAATTAACTAGTCATAGTATAGTTTATAATATTAATACTTGGAAAACTTACTGAGCCTTGTTAAAATCAAATTAAACATGCAAAATACTCTCTACATTTATGTAAACACTTCTTGCTAAAAATCTGGTGCGGAACGCACATCACACGAAATTTCGCTTACATCCCAAAATTTTATGTAGAGCAGTGGTCTCGTGTTGAAGTAATTTCTATTTTTGTGATTTTCGAATAAAAATACTTATAAATAGAACAAGAAATGAAAAAATTATGAACAATTTTATTTTTCTGTTATTATAAAAATTCATATTTCAGGATTAACGAATACAAATTAGTTCCTGCCAAAACTAAAAATGATAACGTAGCCGTAATGCAATCGGGAAAGAACGGGTGTGCTCGGCTTTTCCCGTTAGAATGGGATGTTTCAATTTTTCTCCAACCTTCCAGGATTTCATATTTCTGTTGTCTCAACGTTGCCTTGTTGGTTTTCTAGCTTGTAAGGAAGAGATACAAGATGAGCTAATTGGCAATTTTTTGGATGAATTTTCTTTGCATCATTCAGATATGCAGTTCCATTTCTTAGAGGACTAATAATAAAGTATACAGACATGATATCTTCAGTATTTTCAAAACTTGGGTGAGGATAGGATTAAATCTCTTTTGAGAGTAAACAACTTTCGATTCGAAACTATTTTACAGGAAATCAAAGATAATCCAAACATTCTGTCAGAACTTCCACCTCACTTGTACCTTGTTTCCTCTCATACTCCTCCCCCCCCCCCCGCCATTACTTTATAATTAATTTTAACTATTTAAGACAACACAAAGCAAACACAAACTACGAACAACTAACCTAACAAAATGACAACTGGCAAAAAAGTATAGAGCTAAGCTGGTCTGGAGAGTGACTCATCCATGCCAAATGTTATATCGTTTTAACTTGCTAAAAAAAGGAAATATTTCATGATTTGACACACCTTAACATGTTAAAGTAAAGATAATGAATATGCCTTTCATTATATTCATGAGGCATACGCTAAGATGGATGTTGAGTTCAAATGCTCAACACGCAAAGAAAAAATGAGTCTTGGAAAAAGAAATAAAAAGTAATTTGCTGACAATTATCAGAGAAAACTGCCATGTTCCTCGCTGAGTAATGAGAGTAGTTTGGAAAACATATTTACCATGGCCTAAATAATACAGGGTCACACGGTAACGACACAGCCCAGATTCTCAGGGTATAGCCAGTACCCTTGTTGTTACAGAAACATAACGATAAACACACAGCATTAAATGGGTTAACTGCTTTTTTTAAAAGTCACGCTTATTTTTATGAAGTTGTGTATGGCGTTAGATTCATTAACATTTTAAAACCACAATTGGTGGCCAAACTTCATGTATATATATATA
>NW_027114803.1:106440-109788 GCF_000696795.3 Halyomorpha halys | reverse complement strand
ATATACTTAAAAGATAATAATTATCCCTTACCGGTTATAATGGTTGTTTAAAGGACAAACATTTTTTCTAACTGCGATTTCAATCCTTGATACATAGGGAAAATATTGTACTCAGAATATGTTTCGAATTAAAGAAACTATATCGGCATATAAAAAATAAATAAACATTTAAAAAAATTACAATTAAAAAATAAAGAATAATAATAAAACCCTTAAACAGTACAAAATGGTTTTAGTAGCATAATAACCAGTATTTCTAAACAATAAAATATAAAAGATATTAAATTAAAAATGAAATATTTCATATTGTGATTTTTTTTTTTAATGAGACTTCATCACTAATTAAACGAATGTAATTTAATTTAATAAAAAGTTTTTTTTTTTAAACAAAAACTATCAATAATCATGTTTACTCACATAGAAAATTCATCGGTCCAATTAAGGTACTTACCTAAAACAAAAAAAAAAATTGATAACATTAGATTAAATAAAATAAAAAGAACAGAAATAATTAATTTTATGATAGGCGTTCTTTTGAGTGTATATTTACATGAACAATTTTACTTCTAAGAATAATATCGAATGTAAAACAAAGGTGTATAACATTCAACAAGTCAGTATGAGTTATGGAGAGATGAAAAGTGGAGGTATTCAACATCAAAGACAGTATTTGTGATTCTAATCATAACTTAGTGCAGAAATGCAAGAAGATGCACACAAACCATGATTTAAATTAATAAAACTGATAATGTTCTTAATTTTTAGAGGTTATATATTTTATTATTATTTTATGTATCATCGTCTGTTAATGGTAATAATCTCACATCTAGTGGCTCTGAATAGTCTAGCGTGTTGAGTTACAAACATAGCTTTCTCATGTCAGTAGTGGTGCTTCGAATCCGGCCTGGGCAGGTTGAATTTTTATACTGGAGCGGATCCTCGGAACAAATCTCTGATTTCCGACGCTGGTTAGGGCTCTCCTCTAAGTTAGAGATGATAAGGACGTTAAAACCACAATTAAGAAAAAAAAAATCAATTGTAGAAGTTGGTTGTAGTCAAGAAATGTACACAAATAGGAGGAAAACTATTATTACTACTATTAGTAGCTAATGTTTCGCTCCACTGTGTAGGACCTCATCAAGACTAAATGAGAGCAAGATACAAAACATTGAAACTCATTTAAGAAGAGGGGATATCTGGAGTGTCGGAAAAGTTTTGTGACAAAATATCGAATCAATTTTAACTTCAAAATGAGTCCAATTCTTAATACTTGTTGATAGATAAATTAACGAGTTATATACAACGTGATAGTATTGCCATTGTTTACACTTCTTCGAAGAACTACCCCTGGTGGTGAGCCTTTGCACGCCATTTTCGAACCAAAATAAGGCCCTTTGTTAATGTTTGGGGCTGGTCTAGGAGAGGCGTCCGGTAGCGCCAAGGGTTGTCCTCTGGAAATAGCCCCCAGCAGCTGGTTAGGTAAATTTAGAAACGATGTTCTGGGTTCCGGAAACAGTACCTATCCTGTGCCTTCTCAACTTTACAGTATGTCTTTTTAGAAATATATTTTATCAAATATTTGGAGACGAATTCTATTGTTGAAAAATATACATTTTTAATTATAAAAATTTCGAAAAATATAAAAAAAATGTTTCGAAAAGTTTTGAAAAAAGAAATACATTAATGAATTTTATTATTACTTTATGAATTTACATAAAAACTTAGGAGTAATACCTATTATTATGCAATATTCCTGAAAGATTGAAAAACAAAGATACATACGATTTGGTTTAGAGAAATATGTCAATACAGATATGAAGAGTTATAGTAACTTTTAATTAAGCATTAACATAATGAAGAACAGACCTTAGGGATATTGGTCGGTAATCCATGGGAAAAAGGAGATTGAAATCCAGAAGAACGTCAAATTTCAAAATTTATTTAATTTTTTCTATCGTGTAAAACATATCCAGAAACGAGGATGGACACATGCTGTGTGTTCTAGAAAAAAATAAAACAATGTTTATTGGCTCATGTGCCGTACAGGAAGAATTATTTATAACGACTTATACCTATTTAATAAAATATAAAAGTAAAAAAAGAAAAAAAAATCAAACACATGACTCCTTATTAAGTGTTATTCGTCCTATTATTATAAATAAATATTTTTGTATAAATGATTCAGGGGAAATGGAGACTTGATAACGTATTCACAAATGGTTTCGGAAGATGACCTGTTAAACGAGAGCACGCACGGAAACATTCATACACCAGTTTGTGGGAAATGGTGTGTCATTCATAATAGGTACATATGTTTCATAAGCAGGCATTCTTCGGTTCTAGAGGGATCGATATTATTAGTATGGTCTGATTTATGGTCTACTATTATTATGAGTTTTTTTTTTTAATGTTCTTAGATTCCTTTCGTTTAAGACGATAGAATAATCAGTGAACAGTTTAAATAATCAGTGAATAATATTACTAATGAAATACTTTAGTGTTGATTTGATGGAGAAGATCAATTAACAGCAACTATTATTTACCTTCACGGTATTTTCGTGAAATTAGATCTCACATCCAGCCCTTTTTTGAAACTCCTGAATTAATACTAGGGCCTTGTGTAAGTGTAATTCATAAATCTGTGTAAGTCAGAAAGCTGTTCGTTGGCAAGTTTGGTAATAAAGTGAGTGCTAATTAGGTTCGAACAATCTTGTGGCACGTAAACGCTTTCCTTCACTATTCAGTTATATTATCTTTAGCAAATATTTCATAATATGCATAAAGTAGAGGAGGGGAGTTAAATTCTCTTAACTAACACAATTCCCTACGATTCTTACCTTTTATTTTATTTTATTTTATTTATTTATTGATATTTACAACTGTATAAAAAATACAACAAGCAAATTTGAAGTATGATCATAATGATATGATACAGCATGTAGAGAAACTACCCAGTAGTAGAACTCTAATTTTTTTTTTTATTAAAAAAAAACCAAACTTCCCAAATATCATGATTTGCAGGGCGAATCAATTTCTTTTCATTTTTTTAACAAAAGAAAATATCAACTACAACACAAATTAATTTAAAATAGATTATTTAAAAAAATTAATTTTATTAAAAAATAAATGAAATATTCCGTGTCATTAAAATGAATACTAAAATTAAAATGACAACCCGTTAATGATGTAAGTTAACATTTATCTTCCACGATAAATGAAAAATCCTTCTTTCTTTTCGTTTAATGTATTACAGAATACTTATCCATCTCCTAAAACGATCATATACACTAATTTGTCAGCAATTTTTATTTTCTGTACTCTATGTTTGATTGAAACAATTAAAGAATT
>NW_027114803.1:77652-105885 GCF_000696795.3 Halyomorpha halys | reverse complement strand
ATATTAAACGGTACCTATCACACCAAAGAGACATGTGTCATGGCCAAGCCAAACCAAGTCTTGCACAGATATGATCAGGAGCAAGTGCATAGGAAAGTCAGATTCGGCAATTTTAAGGCAGGCGCTCCACATCTGCAATAATTTCCCCGGAAGAGAAAGTACTCTATACCGTCGAGTCCCTTCATTACTCGGGTACTCTCCTCATATTATATTGCCTGGTCCATTTGAATTTCATAGCTGGTATTTACAGCTAGGAGGTACCATTACATTGCGAATATCGGAACCACCGTAATAGGCCTATAAACAAAGCACTTAATGGACAACTGTGGGCGAATCAAAATAGAAATCGATATACGACCGTGCCTCGACGTGATTCATGACTTTCCGTCAGTGAAAATTAAATTAGTGAGCGCAGGTATTATTCGCTAGGCGTTATGAGTTAGTATTCTTGTCGAAACGAAGAAAAATGTTTGAGGACAGAAATCGATGACCAGTTTGCCCCTGTGACCAATACGCTTTTTGTATTGATCAGTAACCAATAGGTGATATAGTAAGTTATATAAAATAATATATTAATTAATGAATATGTTTTATTCTGACAAGTAAAAATAATATTTTTTTCTTATATTGATTTTTTTAAAAACTTATTTATCCAGCCAAGTATTTCTTTTAACCAACTTTTTATTATATTTTCCTTTAAATCTATGTATCAGTTTTGTTTTGGTAAGTGATAACAGTGTAATATTTTATTTTACATATAAGATGTAATAATAAAAATGTACAGTCAAGTACAAAATTAAAATTCTGGGATAAAGACTTGAATTTTTTTCCCCTGCTTACACACTATTGAAATAAATAATATTATCTGAACTACATAATACATATAAATTACAGTTATATTTATGCAATAAGTAGTACATTAAATGAACAATTACACTATAAAATGGGTGGGATACTCCCTCTAGTTTCTTAAAAAAAAACAAAAAAAAAAAAAAAACAGTTAAAATTGGATTTCCTTATTTCCTTTTGGCCGAACAACAAACTTATATATTGTTTCTTTTATTTATTGAGCCAAAAATACATATTTCAACAATACTTTAAAATATATAACAACCTTGGACTATAATGTAAGTGTATTAGACCAATGGTTGTGCATGGAGGTTATTTGGTCATAATCATGCTCGAATGCAAATAAGTGTACCAAATTTATAAGGCTAGGTGGAGCTGAAGAGAGCCCCATAAACCTCACGGGTGACTCACTCTTACAGTGTAACCGAAAATAATTATTTTCGGTTTTTTTATTTTTAATAATAATTATAATTATCTGCCCAGCCGGATTCGAATTCCTTGGAGCTAGTAGTATTGTGCCTTACCACAGTGCCACCGCTGTCCCTATATAATATAATAAAACTGATTTATACTGTTTTAAGTGGTAATGTCTTAAAGATAATAGTTGTTGCGTGTCAAAACTTAACAATATTAGATTATAAGGTATTGACGTTCACTGATCATAATCCGAATACAAAGCATCAACACAACGTAATAACCAACGAAAGTTGTAAAACACGAAAAAGTGAAGCGAAAGGTCAGGAGGCTAAACTTATTATAAGATTCGTGATATTAATACAGTGTCACGCGTCACGAGCCCTCTTTCCA
Source organism: Halyomorpha halys (assembly GCF_000696795.3). Lineage (NCBI taxonomy): Eukaryota > Metazoa > Arthropoda > Insecta > Hemiptera > Pentatomidae > Halyomorpha > Halyomorpha halys. The sequence continues at coordinate 104,229 of NW_027114803.1, read as the reverse complement.
AACAACTTTCCAAAGTATGTTCTTTTTTTACAAGTCAATTTTTTGACGAGAAGTGACGTCGAAATTGCTCAATCTTACTAGTCGATTCCTAGCCGGCAATTTCTCCTATTAGTGTCCACTTACTTGGAAAATAAGGTAGCCGTTACTGACCCAGCACTATTTTTTTTTTCTTCATATTAGAAAGAGATTTGTTTTTAAATTCTTATGCAGTTTTATGCATAGAAAAAAAGAGTTAATTGCATTATAAATGACTAGATTTTTTTTTTCTATTCTCGCAAATTGGAAATGTCATTTATATATTTTTTAATACAAGGAAATATATTTTTTAAAAAGTCACTTCTGATCCGTAGTCAGACGCGTTATCCGTTAAGCCACAGGGCCCGCAGACGGCTACAACACAACTGAGAACGCAGACGGCAAGTAAGCGCCACAGTGCTCCCCTGCACACAGCGGATCCCACAACTTACCTTAAAATGCCCTTCATGCAAATAAAGGATATTTATGTTTATTATGTATACATATTCCTATTATTGTATTATGAATTTGTTTTGTTTGAGATAATAAAATTTAAGAAATTAGGGTGAGAAACAAAAGTCACTGATTTTATTTATTTATCTGAAATTTATTATACTGTATATATAATAAATTACTTAATTTCTTGTTTAAGAATATTATTTAGATTTCCAACTTAAACTGCAATATGCAACAAGTAAATGTTAATATGAGCAAGTGTTTGTGTCATCAATAAGAGAATGTTATTATAATATTAGCAGTACTCCAATTAACGTTTCTATTTGATAAACACGTCTGGAAATTCTAGGAACTAATTGCGAAAAAAAATCTGTTTTATTTACCGTTCGATATTAAAATATCTAGTCTGATGGGTCCATCACAAAACTCACTTGCCGTGCTCATTGGGGTTGAATTAATCATTTCATATTTAGATAAATAATAGTTAAATCTATCTATTTCCATAACATCTGTGAAATCATTTATTTATAAATTCTACAATTAACTTCAACGAATTTATATGTTAGATATTAATTTTTGGCTTTCCAAAGGTATATATCTATATTAATCGTTCAGAACTTAATATATTTTCAAAAAGTTATTTTTCTTTTCTCTTTTTTGGTTAATCATCAATTTTTTTCTAATAACAATAAAAGATGGTTAATTATTTAAAATATAAAAATTAAAAGTACTTTAGAGAAACCAATTTTGAAAATTCAGCATGTGATCACAGACTACCTGTTTTAATTACGATAAGACCTACGTGAAATAAATACTATTTAATTAATTATTGATATAGTGTTTAATCAAAATCGTAAGAACCATTTTTGGAAAAGAAAAGTTTAAAATCGATATAAACTTGCACTTCAGCCAAGTTTATTTTAGCGAAATAGTTGATGGAATTTCCCAAATACAATAGAAAGCCACACGCAGATATTATTTTACAAAACTTGGTTACTTAAACTCATGTGAAATTAATACATGAATTTTCATCGCAAAACCGGTTTCGGTATTTTTTAAGATCCCAAAATACTACTAGTTAAGATATATGTCATTCATACATAGTTTACTGAAAGCAAAAATATATGTTATAAACAATTTTATTTTTAATACAACACTAATAAATACATGCTTTCATTCAAAGGAATGAAATGTCGTCGTTTTTTTTTTTAACGAAATGTACTAACTAAATTAAAACCTACCTATGGTCTCATTGAACTACTGTAGACATCAATGTAATTCACGTGAAAATTAATTTTAAAAATATTCAATATCAATTAATTACGCAATTACTGATGAAATTCGTTAAGCTAATCGTACGCTGATAAGTGAAAACCGGATATTTGGAATATCATTATAACTGGAAAGAAAGTTGTGTTTCGTTTTTGGTTATCACAACTCCTTTACCGGGATATTTACAGGTAAAGTGGAATCATATTTTGTGGATTCAGCACGGATAAATGTATAATATCATATGTATACCTATATATTGATTTATAATAGAATATAAATTATAAATTTATTTATTTATAACTTTTATAATAAAAAATTAATTTATTATATCATATATTAAATACATTATTATATAATAATTTTTTAGAGAAACTGAAATCTTAAAAATGTAAATAATCTGTCTCAGTTTCTTTGCGTTGTTTCTCTCGTCTGCAATAGTGAAACAAATCAAAATTTACAGGTACTGAACAACTAATACTTTATATGAATAATTGTATTATTAAATAATTAGAACTGGTATTGTGAATCAACAATCAGCTCTCACTGAAATCTATTATTAATGTTTTCCATGTTTAAATGGATTGTTATATCTTGTGAATATTTAAGAGATTATTATTCATGAAATAAAGTTCTCTCTAACGGTATTATTGAATAAAATTTACTCCTAGTTGAAGTTTAACTCCTCTCTCCTCTACGCCTAAAATGTAGGATGGATGAGCGGCCAGATAAGTATCCCCAAATCAATCATCAACCAAGAACAACGGAAATCTTCAGCATTTCCAAGGTCAAATATATTGGTCTAAGTTCTAAGCCTTAAGGAATAATTTTTAGTCATCCGTACCATGACGATGTAGTTAGTAGGGTAACTTAATTTGACCCAATATTACTGATTGCTTTGTTTAGTAATCTGTCTCATCGCTACCAATAGTGTACTTGTGATAAAAATTCCTAATTTCTAAAAGAAGGACCGAAGGCATTAGATTCGTCTAAAACTTTGAGGTTATGTAGCTAAACCCAACTAGAAATATTCATTACTGGCAAGATTTTACGGGTCTCAAGGTTAGGTTAGTTAGGCTTGCATTTCCATTTGAATTTTACATTTGGGGAATACAGAACTATGGAAGGGAATTAATTGCCTTTTAATTCCAATTGTTTAGTATTGATAAATTTTCAATACAATTAACTTATTATTAGATATACTTTAGGGTTTTATTAATAATTTATCTTTTTCTTTTTGACTCATCTTTTCTACTCAGAAAAATAAACTTTCTTATGTATTAAATCAGAACTAAGAACATTTTTTAAGATGCAATTTAAATTGTTTTGCTGATATATACCTATATATTTATTTATGAAATATGCTGATTTTATACAGTTAACTTGTTAAAAGTATAGAATAATGATGACATTCACGGGTTAAAAACATATAAATTTTCAATAATAATTAATTCTATAACATGGAAATGAAATCTTCACAATCACGTTTAAACGTTTAAAAAGAGTTTCTACTCCGAATTCTGACAAGGACTAATTGCAGTTTATCTCCTAGTCGCTAATAATCTAAATGAATAGAATAACCTTAAACAGCAACAGTTCTCAACCTTACTATCTAAAATAAAGCATTTTCTTAATCACACACCGATTATTTTTTTTTTTCAGAAAACATTGACATTTTTGAAGAAGTTACAAATAAAATGAAATTCAAGTTTATGTCGTTTAAAATAAAGTATGATTTTAGATGAAACAGCACTTTTAAGACCAAAGCTACATTCAGCTACGTTCAAGCCGAACAGTTTCGAATGTAGATTTTTTCATTGAATCACACTTCAAACTCTCGCCTATAATTTCGAGATTTACGAACACAAATGTTTCAGAAATAACAAGATTTAATTCTATAATGCAACGAAAAAACGAATGGAATTATAAAAATTAATAGTCATAAGGAGTATACCCGTGAGAGTAAAGACATGGGAGGAAATCTTAATTGTGTTAGAGACAGCTTGGACGGATTGGAAAGCAAAGGAAAGGTGTAACGCAGGAGTGAGAGACACACATGATCGCATCGGTTAGAAATCAGAAACCACCGGCAGCCCACTATCTAAAGCCTATAAAGCGTTTCGTTTTAAGTACATTAAACTTCGTAGAAATATACGGACAATGTATGTAACCCCTTTTAACGGACATCATTATAACGGAAACTAGTATCAAGGCTAGTAGAAAGCAAAGGAAGGGTAAACAAATAATTTTTATTATTAGCACTGCAAAGCACGGACTAAACAAAGGAGAATTGGGGGAAAAAAATCAGTTTTTTATTAATTTCACCACTAAGCCATAAGAATTTAATGAAGGTAATATTTTTTTATGATAATGGAAATGATTATTTCTACCATTTAGAGTGAGTAAATACTCATTTACTAATGACAAGTTCAGTCATATGCTATTAAAAAAACTTTCTACTTTTTTTCAAGGAAAAACTTCCATTACTTTTCACTTCTTTATTAATTTATCAAAAGAATGAAAATTATAGAAAAGTTGAACCTTTAGACATAAATTAAATAATTAACACTTTTAATCTTTGCTTGCTATATCTGAAAGCCGTTTTGAAGAGGGTGTCTCTATAATGGGTAGTCTTGGGGGTCTAGGTGCAGTACTTTGAAAGGAATTACTGTTACTGGACCGACGGTTGTACAAGGTGGTGATTTGGTCAGCATCAGGCTCGACTACCAGATTTCTACCCCTCTTAATTAGGCTGAGTAGACCCCGGAGGGCTATCGACATCGAAGAGCTGACTGGTGGCTACAGTGAAACAGAAAATAATTATCAGCAACAGCCGGATTCGAATCCGAGTACTCATATATATATATATTAGTATATATGTGAAGTGATTTTAGACCTTAATTAACAAAACTGTTTCTATGGACTATGGTCTTACCCAGACTATAACAAAACTGAATTTTTTTTCAATGTTTAGTGAACCAAGTAACGTTTTTTTTTTTGTTTTTTTTTTTTTTTAGGCAGTACCATATTTCAGGATATTAGCCGAGGAAAATAAAACAAAATAAATCAAAATTTGTGTTAGTTAAAGTCATTTGAAGGGAGTAGTTGGAAGAATAATAGTTAACTGAATAATTAAATGACGATGGTCAAGAAAGGCTGACAGACTAACATTATTTACTAATAAATACTATTTTTAACAAAGAAGGCTGGGTTTATTTGTACAATCACTTAAAGGAAGCTTTGCTAAATTACACTATGCTTTTATGTTTTATGTAAAATCGTAAATTATGAACGAGCAATATATAATAAATTTATACAAGCTTGTGTATAAATTTCACATACTAGTATATATTGAATATAATTAACGATTAAACACCACTGATGAAATTAAAAATTAAATTCTCAATATGAAACATCTAAATAAATGTATTTCTTAGCGTGATAATTGAAAAAGTATGTTAATCACGTTTAAACGTTTACAAGGTTTGTTGCTAAAATAAAAAAAAATAAACAGAAGACAAATATTATGCTAAATAATTCTGAGAATATCTACCTCGTTGGCGTTATTAAGGAACACAATACGAACGACCATTAGTGGTGGCCTAGTTCGATACCGGGCCGCGGAAGGCCGATAGCTCTTTGGCAGTGTTATGTTGCCACATCGGATAGGTCATAGCTCAAACTTGTTTATCAACCGAGAAAAGCGGTTAAAGGATACATAAAAATAACACTTGACTTGCAAATAAATGGTAATTGGTCTAAATGAGTGGAAAAGAAGAAGTTGAAATTCAGGTAGCGATTACTAGATACTGTTCTATGCAAAACAGACCTCACAGATAACATTCATAAACAAAACAAAGGAGGCATTTTTAAAGTATCTTATTTAACATAAGTAATGCTAAAAGATTATATCTTCTAAAAATGAATAATAATAATAACATAATTTTGACTTTACAATTATCACGTAAATTCAGAGTGTATAAAGCTCGTTTCTTTTCGAACTGAAATATAGAGGTTTTTAATTTTAGTGGTTAGCTTTTTAACCTTTTTCAGTATTCTCCAGCTTAGATAACTCAAAATTTCCAATGAAAATAGATACTTCCTTGAGTTATGGTTTCTTAAAGAAAATTTAATTTTAACACAATTTTATCAATAATTTTCCAAATCAGACTTTTTCGGATGACGTAAATCGCTGAAAACTGACTTTTTTTCGTTCTTTACTATTTGTCCGAATAATCGATAGTAGTAGAAAAACAAAATCGTTTGAAGATCCTATTTTCTCGAAGAGTTCGTCTTCATAATTGAGGAATTATCATCTTGACTTACATTTGAGTCTCCATGACCAGCCCAGGAGGTTACAAATCCGATTTCAAGTTTACCAGGACTTACCAAGTTACAATTCAAATTTTTCAAAGCTATTGAAAAAAGGGAAGATGGCATCCGAGTTTTAAACACCCTACAGATAAAGGTACTTTTTTTTTTGCGTCTACAATTGTTATTCTCTTCATGAATACATTGTTTGTATTCATATAGATACTTATTTTTTAAATCAACTACATCGATCAGTGTAAAATTCATAATTAAAATATTATCATTCCATCTTTTAATAATTGGCCATTTAGAACCTAATTTACTTTCACGAAATGAGTTAATAGAATTTTTTTAATAATTTGATCTTAAAATACTATATATTCAAAACAAAAAATAAAGATAAAATAAAATAAATTATTATTACATAATATTGATAAAGAATTTTATTATTTATTTAACCAGCTCACAAGTTATTAATTTTCACATAGAAATACTGGATTCTATATAATTTTATATCTTTATTTGTTTCAACTATAATTTTTCAGTTTAAAATGACTCCCTGGGAATCATCCATCACCAAATACAAAGAAACTAATGAGTAATAGAATCATCCAGAGGACCGATGACATGCATACTCGTACATTGCATATTTTACTTGTTATTTTATTATTTTTGTATACATTTTTAATATTTATTTTTCCATATATCTGTCACTTTTTATATCTATTTGTTATTTTTTTAAATGTATATTTATATATCTATCACCACTTTTTCTTTAGTCACATTGGGTTAAAAGGGAAAATATGAAAACAAAGGAAATGATAGAAAATGAAGAAAGATAAAAAAAGGAGGGGATTATAAAGTAAAAATATAATTAAAAAAAAGAATTAATGAAGTATAGAAAAAAAGGGGGGGGGAATCAAAAAGATAAAGGAACCGAAGCGATGAAAAAAATAACAAAAATCATATTCTATTCTTTTATATTGTTACTTTTTTATTTGTTATAACTATGGTAAATATTATAAGATGAAAAAAAAGTCCCATTAGATTAGTATAAGTATGGTGTTTAGCAACCCAATGAAGTTGGGCAGCACATCTTTGGTGTTGATATCCTCCATAACATGACTTTAGAAATCGGTCCAATTAATTAACCTATTTTTTTTACCTCTAGGATGACAAATTTTTGAGCTGTTTTTTGTCATTTGTCAATGAGAGTAGAACGGTAAAAGGTAACGCTATGATCCTGCGGTTTGATAGCTAACTGTTTGAGCATGACTGCCTCCCTTAGCATTGGGGGAAAAAATACTGTCCTAACACCGTGGGATATTAATTAGGGCTAATAGATTAACAGGTTTCGGATGAAAATATAAGTGTTTCTTTATCAGTTTGTATATACAAACTAGAGCATTTTTATTTATGATAGATATTAATTTTCAGTAATATAAATGAAGGATCGGATTTTAATGGTAATAGAAACTAAAGCTTTAAAGAAAGAAGTTTGGTTTTAAAAACATAGAGTAAACATTTATAAATATCCATTGTAATTTTTTCAAAAACATGCAGTTTTAAATTCGTATTAAAATATTAATTTATGCTTTGCAGAAAATAAAAATAAATAAATAAAAGAACAAACATTTTGAAACCAAGTATACACAGTAAATTAAAAGTAACCATATACAATATATAGAAAGTAAGTCTTTCATTTATACTCTATAATATAAAGTAAATGTCATTTATTGTAAAATCAAATATAGTACATGTGTATTGAAAACAAGTATATCGATTACTATGAAACCCTTCTTCACCACGAACCATATAGATGTTTTACCAGAAACCCCTCAGATGGTTTAGAGCAATGGTTCTTAACCGAGGACCGCAGCCAAGCGTACACTAGGAATGCAAGGTTATGCCACTTTCTCAAAATATCACTAAGAAAAAAAATTCAATTAATTAAAATTACTTAATAGTAAATATATAGTGCATTCCAGCGTTTAATTTGAACTGCTTTTTCTTGTATTCTTACACATTCAACCATTCTAAGGATAAATGTGTCGCTATTTCGTTTTTAGCTTGATAAGGGCTTCTAGAAATTTTTCTAGCCTAACAGGGTTGCCTCGATTTTTTATTTCCCCAAGATGTGTGCTGCGATGAAAGACGTTTGTAAACCGTTGGTCTTAAGATACCATAGCAATTGTCTTGCTTACAATAAACCTTTAAACTTTAAGGTTGCATCAATTAATATCTTCAGATTTTATGATTGCTTATTTTAAATAATACAGTCTGAACAATAGCTTTTTACATACCTGGGTTTCATGTTTGCCTCTTATAGTAATTACTAGGTCATCAGCTCGCTAAATAATTATAAAACCTTCCCTGCTTAGTTTGTTAAAGAGATTGTTAACCGCCGGCCACAAAAGAGGTGAAAGAAGACCTCCCTTCGGAAAGGGTTTCTTTAAAATTTTATCTTTTGTTTTCATATGCGGCTATAATGCTTCTATTAATCAACATCCCATCGATAAAATAGATAGTAGCTAAATCAGCCACAGTATTCTTGGTGGCTTTTTCAATAACATCAAAATAATAAATGGGGTATTAACAAAATTATGAAGGGTTGCCGTCAAAAGAGAACAAAAATAGTAAACAATTAACTATTTATTTTCCGACCATCGAAAATGTGACATAGTATGGTAATAAAATACAAAAAGGTAAATTAAGTTAAGGTTAAAATTATGTAAAAATAAGTTAAAAGTTGTTATTATTAAAGTTACCTTTTTGTATCTTATTATCATACTATCTCAAAACGTTTTTAGTTATTTTTGTATCTTTTTAGCTCTAAAAAGTGGGGTGAAACGTCGGAAAATAAATAGTTGTTAACTACTTTTGTTTCTCTTTGGACCGCACCCCTGACCATCTTCTTCGTTATTTGAAATTATACGGTCAATTATTTATGTATATACTATCAAAATCATTCTTTATGTATGAATACACTAAATGTAGTTTATTTAAATACATTTGATTGACTTTTTTATACTCTCCATAGGGCAATAAAACCCAGATATAGTTGATTTCCTAGTATCATAGGAGTTTCTGATCTTTTTTATATTTTGCTTGTCCGGAGTGTAAAGGAAACTATTTATCACCGAATCACCCACCACAGCAACACGAGATCCTCGTTATATTATTAGTATTTATTTGTAATTATTTTTGAAAGGAATATGGTCCGGGTGCGGTCAAGAAAAACTCAAATAGTAGAAATATACTATTTTAATGAGCCAACGTTTCTTGACCGCACCCGGACCATATTCCTTTCATCTTTACACACGGTCAATCAATAATCTTCCATTACTATTTTTTTGTTCTTTTTTGACCGCACCCGGACCATATTCCTTTCATCTTTACACACGGTCAATCAATAATCTTCCAGTAATTATTTTTATTTGTAGTAGCACAAGAATCATGTGTTCATTGCAACCACTGACCAACAGCGAGATTAACAGATAAATATCGTAAAGCTACGATATACGACTTGTATAGACAAACGGATAAAGGAACCCCCAAAGTGGTTTTAGTTGGCTAAGGTCAGACAGCTAGCTATAACCATTTTAGTTATAGTTTAGTAAATTAACACTATAGTTGTCATTTAAATGAATCAACATTAACCTAACTGCTAAACGCTGGACTCCAGAGCAGCCATCGAGGCTTTGCTAACAGATCAAAGACAAGGAAAGCCTGAGGTTGTGGAACGACTAGCGGGCCTACCTTTGTCATGTACCACAATGGTCCCCAACACAGCAATAATTGGCGAGGGGCTGGCGTAAATATCGGCGCCGATACGCCAGCGTCTTTATTCTAAGTAACATACACGTCGGGCGCCAACTGTGAGGCGATTGTGTCATAGCGGGACGTTTAGTCAACACAATGAATGAAGAGCTAGTAGTTACTAACAAGCAATTAGTGTAAAGGTGCACTGGTGTTGGAGCAGCAATATGTGTGCATATACATCTATTTAAGACTAATTTACTACTGAAGAAAGAAAAAAAAACTTAAATTGGAAATTTCCGTTACTGTGCTTGTTTTTCCTCTCATTTTGGTAGAAAAACGTGTTTTTTTTTTGTTTGTTTTTTTGCCCCAAAGGATGTCCTTGAATAACCTTACAGAAATAATAAAGTTGTTTTAAAGGAAACTATTTTACTACATGAGTAATCCATTTGAAGAGATATCTGAGGAGATACCTTTTACCACATAACGGGATGTTTAGGAAAATGGTAACCAGTCTTCTGGTGACGGGTTAACCATTTATCAAACTTTTCTCAAGAAGAATCGTTTTTGACGTGTAACCCAATGTTAAAATTTTCATTTCCGTTACCCTATATAAGCGTTGGGGAGCGTCTAATCTGGGGAGTTTTTTGTGTACCTTAGTCGAGATTTTTTGCTCTCTTTTGCTCAAAATCTTGTACAAATATTTTTATGGTGTTTATTAGTAGTTATTTTAATCAGTTTAATAAAATCATTAATATTAAATAGAACAGAGAGAAAAAATAACTCAAAAATCCAACTTAGTTCAATTGGAAGGGTGCAGAGGTACTAATGTCTCTCCAAATTTCGATGTCAATTGATTTAGGTGTGATGTAGCTCACATGGTGCCCGAGTACAAAAGCATGAGAAACCTCCAAAGACAATATAAACAATTTAAAAAAATCAACAAGGGAAATAGGTTTAAATATCATCTTCTACTCAACTACTTATGTTCCCTTTGAAGATAATCCCTAATTAATTAATACAAATTTTATGTTTATGGTTTTTAAAGACTATTTTTGTGGGCTTAACTTAAATTTATTTGTCATATTTAATAATTACAGTCATTTAATTATTAATGTTTGTTATTAATAATTAATATTTATTAATATTAATTGTAGAAAGATAGTCCTGAAGCGGTCAATAAAGGATAAAAATAGTAATGATTAACTATTTATTGGTAACCAACGTTTCACCCTACTTTGAAAAGCTTCATCAGGGCTAAATAAAGATATATTGTTTATACAAACAATATAAATATGATAAAACAATATAATGTGGTGTAACATCTGACCGTAGATTGATGTGTGGAGAAGATGGTCGGGGGAGGGGGTGCGGTCAGCAATTAAAAAAAAGGTATTTATTTCTGTTTATTTGCTGACCGCACCCCCTCCCTTCTCCACATAACATAGACTGGGGTAATCGTCGTCGTTAATCAGGTTCATGATAAGTAGCAACACTTGGACACACTGGACCCCCACATATAACATGATATATTATATTATATTATAACAAAAATATAATATACATTGTTTGAATCTTTGTCTCCATTTAGCCCTAATGAAGTCCTGCAAAGTAGTAGGAAAAGAAAAATTAAATAGTTAATCTTTACTACTTTGTACTTTTATTGTCTGCTACAATCAATGCAATACGGTGTACAATACGCCATCTTCCTACAGTCTACAACGTAGGGTCATCTATTAATCTTCTAATTTTAATATTTATATTTAAATAATTATAATTATTCGTTGCATTTAACTTGATCTTAGCTTATATTTCGTGAGCTTAATATATTTAATACTTAAAAATTAAAAAAATATATATATATATTTTTCATAATTCATACTTTATACTGATTTTTTTATTATCAATGTTCTCCTGTGAACTGATTCAAGGAAAGAATTTAAATATGGAAAAAAATTGCTTTTTTTTTTTTTTTTTATAACATCCTGAGGAGAAATTTATTAAATTAATTATTTTTTCATAACCCTAACCTAGTAATTAATAATATATAACTAATTAAAGGAGATACCAATTATAGAACCTTCGAGTGTAATAAAAGTCTATAACGTTGTTAAGGCTATAAAACTATAGATCGCTCTTTATATGGATTATACATGCTTCACAAGGAAACAGGCGACCTAATTCACACGAATTGCTGCGTATCATCATTGACTCCCAACTACTTCTGAACTGGGGCTGCGGTAGGTTTCAACGAGAGAGGGTCCATAATATAACAAAATTGATTTCACCTAAATAACTGCTCAGTTGACCTTCAATCACAGTCATGAGATGATAAAGTTATTTCTAAATATACCTAAACGTTGAGAAGAGATCTCAATAAATTTATGAATAAAATACACTGATTCAGGCCATATCTAGAGAGAGTTTGAGATTAAACAACTTTATTGCACTTCAAGTACACCATTTTTATTGAAACGTAATAATCTTAAATAAAGGTTGGAAATAGCTGCATGTATGTAAATTATAGGTGTAAAATAGGCAAATATTTGCAGTATAATCTAAACGAAGAGATGAATTAAGTACCCACATACTTCAAAACTCTAATTATTAAGAACAGTTTCAATTTTTTTTTCTTGAGACTAAATAAATTTGATTATAATAATTTAACAACGGTATAAGTTTCATTTGATTGCATTTTAGTTCTTGAATGTTTATTTTTGGTTCGGAAACAACCCGACGAATTCTCATCAAATTCACTCACTTATTTTCAAATTAAAAAATGTTTTAATATAATTTTCGAGACTTAAAAATTTTAGAAAAATGATCTTATTAAGATTCAAAAAATAATAAAATTTAAAGTTACTGTTAAGGAAACACTCGGACTAAGAAAAAATATATATACATATTACATTATATATATTATTTTTTTTGTGTGTCTTGAGGATTAGACAATAATAAAACTTTATTTAGGTAACGTTTTGCAACTTAATTGTTTGCATAGCCATGCTAATTGTATATTACAGTGTGTTCTATATTGTGATCGAACTAACTCCAGGTTTGTGCCAGAACAATCGGCATGACAGCATCCTACATGCACACACACATTTATTTCATTTTTATTTTTGTTATAGTAGTATGTAATTAACTAAATATAACAAAAAATGCACAAATCATCCATGAACGAAGACCATTAAAAATACACAATAGATTAAAATAACTAGATCTCAGAACTAGAGGATATTTTGTATGAATATTTTTCTTTCCACACGACTCCTTTAAATTCTATCAAAACAGAGTTGAATGATGTAAAATAACCCCATGTCCATAATACTAGGGAAGGACTGCAAAGACAACCCACGGACATTGTAGAAGAACCAATATTTTAGATTTTAAAAAAATAGTGGATTTGTAATATAAGTTTTTCAAAATATTACAATGAAGGAGTAATATAACCAAATTAAATAATTTATTGAAAACCTATCTCAGATATTTATTTATGGCCGAGTTCGGATATTGATTATACCAATTATTTTCTTTTTAAAAATCAACAAATCAATGTTTATTTTCATTGAACATCCGATGATTAGGCCACTCCTTGGAGCTGAGTAATTTATGTGCTTGTAATTCATCTAGAAATTTACAAAACCCAATAAATCAGAGATTGGTATCAAGAGATGCGTGGATGTTCCTCGGCGATTAATTGGCACACTTTTTAAAAAATAAGTAATTATATGCCTCAAGCAGATTTATAAATCAAATTTAGTGTAGAGCATAATTTTTAATTTATCTCCAAGGAAAAGAAAAAAAAACAACAAAAAAATGAGGAACAGTCGATAAGGGCATCCAAAAACCCATATGAATATAGAACACAGATAATAGAACGCTATTACAACATAAGTCTACATTCCAAAGAATTTAAGCAGCAATACCAACAATATTTCACTCTTATTTTTTGGCTAAAAGAGTTTTGTATCAAGGCTTAGTTCACCCAAAGAAATAGATTGCCTGGTAGGGAAACTATACACTATAGAACATTATCATCGTGACCAAGAGACAGCAGGAATTTTTAAACGGGGTTTTTGAAACCATGTTATATTAGTTTTCCAAAATACTATGGATAATATACTTCATAAACATCGCAATCACACTTTAAGAAAAAGTTTATGAAATAAGACAACTGAAGTTGGTTCGTGCGAATCATTCAGAAGGAAATTGTAACATTTAAGTATAAATGTTGTAAAATTATATAATATGTAAATAAAATGTTTTCATAAAAAAGCGTTGTAGTCATTATATAATTTATATTAGATTTGTCTTTTTTGAAAAAAAAAAAGTTTTTTTCAAGAGGTACTTACAAAGGAGATCTTTATACTTATGAGATCTAAAAATATTTATAAATTAAGTGAGATGGCTTAAAATATTTCTCTTTAGAGGTAAATCACTCTAATTGAATTCTGCGAAGTTCCTACATTATGTCTAAGCACTCCTTTCATTCTTGTAATATCTTAATTTTCAAATTACATTAAGACTTTTATAATCATCTAAATCCTGCGGTTAAACCTGTATGGTTTATTATATTGAAATCAAACCCTATTCCATCTATGTTATACGGGCAATGGTAACGACAGAGTAGGAATTCTAGACACGCAAAAAGAATTTATCTACATCGGCTATATATTTGATAATAATGGTCCGGTTTCAATGATTTCTTGTAGGGAATCCAACTAACTTTAAAAGGCTATAACGAAGTTTACAATAAAATAAGTGAACTTTTTGAATAATCAATAAAGTTCCAATACAACTTTTTTATAGCTTTTCCTTAGGAATTTATTCTACGATTGATTTGGAAGGCATTGAGGAGAAGACTTTATGCAATATTAATAATTCATAAGAGTCAGGAAAATTGCCAAAACAATGATTAAAAACAAATACAAAAGTTTCAGTAGAAATTAAAAATTATTCGTTTTAATATTTTTTTAATCATGTATGTTAGTTTCCACAATTTTTAAAAGATTTATATTTTTTCTTTAAATTTAAAATTACACAAAGAACTTTAGTAGATATAGTTTGAGTATTGGGTTGGAAAACTGATTGGTGTACGAGAATTAATTATAATTCAAAACAATTTTAACTATAATAATAATAATAACATAATACGTATCTTCTTAAACATACGTACTAGGTGATAAGTCGTATTGTTAATACTTGTTATTATATTTTATTTAAACTTAATCCAGAGGGATGATCATATGAGATCACTGTAAGATAAAACCATCCTTCAATCCATTAATTTTACTAATGATTTAGTGGACAAGGAATTAAATTATATAACACAAGAAATAAATTAGAAATATGTATATCTAGTATATGTACATTAAGATGGTATTGTTAACAACCGTTAGATTAAAAACAAGGATAGTACTCCAAAACATAGGATAATGGTGAAGAAGACATCGGTTGTTTACGATGACCAAGAGAAAGACATCCTGTTTGATCCGGAGGAGGCAGTGAGCGCTGGAGAGGAGTTACGTGCGTGTCACATCAGTTGAGTTGGTTCGTCGAGTCCTCATTCAGCACGTGTTTTAGGAGCAGCTGTCTACTCACTCTGGCCCTCTACACGTGTGCTCTTAGATATCACTGATGGATGGATCGTCACGCGTCGGCAGCCAATCAGAATATTAATTATAGATAGGAGACATTTTTTTTTTATATGATTTGTTGGTAAACAGGTAGTGAGTCAATGCAGAGGATGTGTAAATAGACATGTCAGAATCGAAAAAAAATGATCAATCATAATCAATTATGATATACATACATTAAGTTTAAACACAGGAGGGATCGGTGAGATATTTTCTCCATTTGATTTAGAACTCATTAATTTTAAACAAAGTGTACCTCGGAGCTTGGGAATATAAAAAATAATTTAGAAAAGTCCACAAACAATAATTACAATAAAACACATGATTTTTTATACAAAATAAAGACGGCAGAGTTGTGACGATATCTACTTGCACTGCTTTGCATTAAATGCAAATCATATAATTTTTTTATTTGTTTCCTTCCTTCCAGACCATAGCTGACAATTGGAGGATTATCCTACAGGATACCATCCAGTTCTAACCAGAGTGAGAAGGTCGAGTTTCCGTTGGGTCGGCACGAAATAAAAGTCAACTCGCCCAAGGCGGAATCGAACCGACTTCTCTGTAGTTACGAGGTTGCTAAGGGGACGCATAACATACTCACCTAACACGGCCTCATCATATACTAACAATAAAGCCTAAATTGAGAGGTAATTATATAGATAACAGATGTAGAAATAATTCTTAGAAACATGGACACATGTGAAAATCACAAAAATAGTCTTAGGAGCAATATAATCAGAAAATAGGATTTTTATAACTTTATTGATAAAAATAGGAGGAATAATAATAATAATAAAGAAAATAAACTATTAGAATTGTGGAAAAATGATATACAATCTCTTTTGCAATTTAAAAAGAAAAATACAGACCTATGGATCATAAAATCTGATAAAAAAATGGTTGCTATAATGAAAAAAGAAGATTATAAATTGAAAATGGAGAACATCCTAAATGAGCATAATACATATAGAAGGTTTACAATAGACCCTTTATTAGAAATAAATAAAAATGTAATAAATTATGTAGAAAAACTAAATAAAAATAAATTTATTGATGAAAAAATAAAAAAAACAATTAATAAACAAATATTGACACCATCCAAGAACGTTTGGATTAATTAAACTGCACAAAGAAGATACACCTTTAAGGCCAATTGTAAATGGTATAAACGGGCCAATTTAAAAAATGTATTAAAAAAAATATATATGCCTATTTTGTTTCTATTAGATTATGACTTTTGATACATTTAAAATATCAATGTCAACTTTTAGACAAATTACCTGACCCATTTTTCCAATCTCATCATTTATAGTATTTCGCAAAAAAAAAAAAAAATTATAAAATAATAATTATATATATTTTTACATTCAATTTTTACCGTTTTTAACGAGGAGATGAGGTACTATCTTCTAGTCCATAATCTGACAAAACCATATTAATAATAAGATAAAGTTAAAAAAAAAACTTCAATTATCTTTTATACAACATCATATACCTATCATAGTTGCTGCAAATCTTCCGTTTCAATTCCTCAGATTCAGTTTTCGTAATTTAGAATTTGGACATTGGTTGTTATTGCAAAAAGATACTAAACAAGATTCCAGTAAAAAGTCATGATGGAATAACAGTTACACTAAAAAATGCATTTAAGTAATGATATGTTACGGTGTGCGTTACTAATGAACCTGCTAGTTATGGGACTGCATTAGCCGCTACCTCAGGGGTCGCTCATCGCGAAGGCAGGGCGACGTAGGAAGGCCCTGACGAGGAATATTAACTAGTCAGTGAAAGGAGCTGCGAAGATTGGAAATGTGCACATTATGCGAACTGAGGATGATCAGCCGCTGGGGGCAGATGGGGAGTAGATGGGAAAGTTATAATCACGAAGTTCATTTGAATAGCAGGGACCTTTCACCGGGGCCCTTTCCTACTGCACCAGCTGCAGGCTACGGCAACCAGCTCTTGCTCTAAGGCTTGCCTCCTTTAAATCTCATTAAGTCAGCTACCGACCCACATCACAAAGGCTGTCCGATCCACATCACTCTAGATCAATATCCCAAACTACATTAAAACTACAGAAAAGTTAGTGATATGGAAACCCCCATTTTTGTATTTATTTATTTTATTTTTTCAAAAACAGATTAACTAGGAAAACGCCATCGTATTATAATAAAATAAAAATTTGTATATTTGAAAGAATATAAAGTTAAACAATACAAAAACTGTTCATTAAACTATTATATACAACCAGTAAGAAAATCTTTAAATTAACAGTCAATTAAACTTTGACCAGATCCAATAAGACTAGTTTGAGTTGGAGACCGATCAGTGAGACATTCCTACAGAAAACAGCAAGAAAAAATGGAGAAAAATTTATACTTGTGTTCAATTTATCAATTAACCAACACCGGCTGATTCAATGAATTACAAATCATGCGTAATAAATGTGTGAAAAGGATAACATGACATAAAAGTATCCCCCTCTTCCTAAGGGCTCAATATGATATGGTACAATGAAGGGCAAAGGCTTGTGAGAAAGATAAAGGAGAATGAAGGTGATTGGAATGAAGTTCATCGCTGAGGATTTCAAGGAATATATTCTTTGACCCTCGTCAAAGTTGACTTCATTGGTGAAAAGCATAGTGGTTATAGTTATTATTATTAACTGTGATTTTAGTAGTCTAAGACATTTTAGGTCTTTCAAAAACAGCCTATAATACAATACGAATAAAATAAATAACTAAATAATATTAAATCAGAAAAGATGAAGTGATAACACATAAACACAATTTGATTATTGTTCATATTACGTTTCGGCCTAACAAGTACAAATACAAAATCTTCAATGATCCACAGTTATTCCACAATACATAACACAAAAGAAAAATAAAGGAATTGCTTAACACTTTTACTGACTTTAGTCAATTAAGATATAGCATCTGATTCTATTTCAATTGATGACTTACAATTTCCATCGGTCAGGCTTTCATTAAATAAATATTATTTATAATTTAAAAAAATAGTTAACAGCTAATAGAGGGAGAGAGAGAAAGAAATACTTATTCATTCATGCTGCCCAAATACATCGGGTTACTGCTACATTACACAGCATACTGATCAATCCATGACTGGACAAATATGTTACATATTTTTATATGATATAATATAATATATAGATAACATTTTTTTTTTATAATACAATCCTTAATTGGATGAAGGTCAAGTATTTAATATTTATTATGAATAGCTTGATCTTAATCTAATTGAGGATTGTATTACATTTATAATATTGTAAAGATTTTATTTTAGTTGAAAATAATATTTTTTTAATGAAAGGATGATTGATCAATTGTTTGAAATTGTAAAATGGTCATGCACTGAAATAGAATTATGAGCAATGTCTTTATTTTTATTTCGTGTGTGGACGTTGCTACAACTAATTAATAATGCATTATTTGTCTACGGATAATAGTTTTGAAACACTAATGTCGCATTATAAGGTGTACGAAGCACGAAAATAGCCGAAGAAAAAGTGTGTTAGTAATAAAAATTAGGGCGGAATATTTAAGTTAGATTTATTCTTAGATAAAGTAGGGCATGTTATTAAAGGTAGTTTTCCCAAATCGGATCTTTGGAAAGCCTAACGGTGTCGCCCACAGGTGCTCGGATGGTCACCCACGCTAGGTCACTTCGGCTTTTCATCTTCCACAAACTTCCGCTTTCCCTTCGGGGTAAATGACCAATTTTATAAACATAATCAATCTAACATTACAATAAATACAGTTACATTATCTTATTAGGAAACTTTATTTTAATTGGCAGAAGAAAATTATAATAAAAGTCTAAGTATTTGGTTTAGAACAGATATACTCAACCTGCAGTCCGCAGATCTTTTGTGGATGGCCCATCTGGACCCTTTTTCATAATAAAGTACAAACTAATACTATTAGTCTTGTCGATTTAACTTAATACAATTACACTGACTTGTATAATAGTAACTTGTACTTTAGTACTTTTTAACTCCTGTAATATCATTAATAGTCCCCCCTATTATGAAAAAAAAAAACGTATTTGTGTAATTAACACGTTTTTTCTATACTTGTATTTTGAACCAATACTATTAACTTTCATTATGATTCAGTTTAAATCATTTTGAATTTCGCGCCCATTAGAAACATTTGCGTACACGCTGAGTAAATAGGTCCTGCAATCTGCCGTACTATTCGAACATTTATTTTTTAATTTATTTAATTGGATTAGCAATGTGTTGTATTGGCCTTTTTTAGCCCTGTATATAGCAAGCAAGACCGATTTTCTAATATTGCTTATGTGCCGAGAAAGAATATTAGGCAGTCAATTTAAATATTTAAAATTGTTTACCATTAATAAGCTATCAATTAAATTAATTTACCAGGTGAATAAATGGAATTGATAATAAACCGGGTCAATAAATGGAGTTGATACTAAATCAAGTCGATAAATGGACCTGATCAAAACGTTTTCATTACAGTAAATAGTTCAATTATTTTTAATTGGTTTTTTTATTAATAAGTAATTTGAATTAAACAACTTCTTATGACCACAGACACTACAACGTGTTTGAAACGTCAGGATACGACAAAAAAAGTTAAAATACATACGATGAATCCGTTCATAGTTGTTTAATTCAATTTATAACAATTTCGAAAACCTAAGAAATTATTACCTATTTTATTTATCATTATTATTATTATTTTTTTTTTTTTGCGGCCCGGGACAACATGACTAATACGTGCTTGGGACTGTGATAAAAGGTTGAGTACCTCTGGTTTAGAACGTAGTTAGGTTGATTTTTACCTGTTAATATTTATTTCGTTGCGCCTACGAGAGATAAATCTCGAGACTCCCACAGTGGGGCTACGTAGGTCTTAACGTAGGTTCGTCCATTAAAAAAAAAAAAAATCTAGAGGTTCTTAAGAGATCTGAAGAATATTATAGTAAGGTTTATCCCATTGACAATTAATGAAGAAATTACGGTTTCTTTTGCCCGTTACACCCGCAGGGCTAACACTAACCATGTAATCGAAACCTTGATGGTTTAAAGGATAAAATTAGTTGGAACCGAGGGGTAACTGTACTCTACTAGAAAAAGTCGGAGGTGAGCAATCTAACAAACGTTTATTGAATAATATAAACCCTCTCTTTTTGTACTCTTCTACTTCCAGAGTTCATTATGGTGATTAAGAGTAATTGAACCGGAGTTTTATACTAACAAAAAATAATTATAAAATAAAACCTGATAAAACTAAATAGAGATTAAGAAACTCGATTTAACCTGTACGCACAAATAGAGAATTCGTTAGTGAAAAAAATGTTGTATTCCTAGTTATATACTATAACACCTTGGTGGACGACCGATAAAACCCTACATACTGACTAACTTATACAAATATAAAAATTAAGCGGATGAATACTAAAAGAAGCTGGATGAGAGATCTTCCTTAAATATCCCAGGTAACTGAATCAGGACCGAAAGAAAGTACTACTTGGCACTATCCTTCTCTAGATTCGACATTACATTTTTAGTAAGTCAAACAATAATATTGTAAATAATAATAACAAATGACAGGTGCGAATTAATATGGGGGAAATGTGGGGGGTTAATTGTGTTAGAATGGCAGAAATAATTACTTATTATCAAGTTTTTCGATTTAAACTAAAAGGAACTTTGTAACTTCACCGTGTCAAATAAAATTGATAAAAGTTGTTGAAACGAGCTTAAAATTCCAGCGTGCCTAATGCAGTCCCACTCAGCGCATTCTGTTTGCATAATAAAAGTTTTGATCTTTTGTATATCGAGTGGCATGGTAGACGATTAGATTTAGACCATACCTTAGGAATATCTTTTTTTATTATTTTTTTTTTCTCTTTTCTTCTCTCTTCCCTTTTCAAATTAACTTGTTTCTTTTTACTATTAGAAGACAATTGTTTGTTTTATTTAAGTGTACCATATCATTATTTTTTGTTATTAATTTTACTTTCCTCTTTTATTAAGAAGCATTATTCTTATCTATATATTTTTTTATTATTATTTTTTCTTTTAATAAGAACATTTTATATAGTTAGGTGTGTCATTTGTATGACTATACCCCCTCATAATCAACTGTTAAAAAATATATATAATATAAGTTATATCAACCATGTAAGGCCCACCAGGCCGATCTGGTATAAAAATAAAATAAAATATTAGGAATATCAACGTCAAACAGTATTACCTGATTTTATTATCAGCTTTTTGGATTACTTACACTACTGAAGCGAATTTGAAGTCTGCTTAGGATAACGTTGAACATGTGTGAGTTTGAACTGAATATTTTTGAAGGTTTGAACTTATAAAACATTAGATTCTCCAATAATAATTTTTCAAAAGAGGATATATTGATTGAATTTTGATACAATGTTCCTCATTTACGTTACAAATAGCAACAAGTTGAAAAAAAGTCAAGAGGAGGGAACAGTGGATACTTTATCCTGTTATTCATCTCGTTCGTTGGTCTTCTTCGACGTTAAGAAAGCTTTTGATTCACAAATAAGGATAATCATAAAAATAAAACCTGTGTATTATTTAATATTTTTTTTAAGATGAGTTGATTCGCAACATTCTTTTGTAACGTATTGATAACGAAGAAAATAAATAGGGAATATCAGAACTATTACAGTCAGGCATTCAGTTATAAGATGTAAGCCTTTTTTCTTGCAGGAAACTTGGAATAAACAAGCCGAGAGTATTTTAGAATACCTGGACCTTATGTTATTCCAAGAGAGACTTTCTTCCAATAAACCGCTCTTCAAGTCCTTCCTCATTTCTCCTGCCTCCTTTTTGATATAGTAGTTGCCAACACTTTCTAGCCACTATGTTCTTCTGGTCTGATTTGGAGCTACGGTAATCCAGACTTAGAGCTCACGAATTTCGATGGTTAGTTTCACCGAGGTCAGTGAAGTTGTTCGTTATAAATGTAACTTCCGGAAGAGTTCAGAACCTCCGTCGAAATGTGGTTCATATGTTCAGCTTTCAGAGTAATGTTGTTCAATGATAATTTTACCGTTACCAATAAAAACATTAATTAACAGAGGAAACAAAAATTAAATCATCGTTCAATAAAATTTATAATTTTAGACTATTTTTTCTTTCATTTGGGGGTTTAAGGTAATTAAAACAACCGAATCGTTGGTTCCTCTTGTCGTCAGATGGCTCTGTAGTTTTTTAAATGTTCAAATTTTAAATAAATCTAATAATACATAAATCCAATTCCATATAAATTGTTTAACAAAATTTTTCCGAAGCTGCAATATTTTTTTTTCGTGAAGTCGGTTTAAAAAAAAAAAAATCCCTGAAATGAAAAAGCTCTGCCGTTTTACAGAGCAATTTTTTTTTTAATCGATTGTTTTCGATAGTCTATCAAGGTTTGCAAGATCACACTAGATCCGAAAATAAGATTAATAACAAGGGTTATTCCAAATCATATAGAGATGGTAGATTATCTCTTATTAAAAATAATTTTAAAAATATATGACAGAATATAATCTGATTTTTCATCTTTTAAGGAGTGGGAGGAAAGTTATATAAATAAATAAATTAAATAGGAAGTCATGATGGTTGGATATGTTCTGTATTTCCAAGGTTTTTACGGGACAAGTGGCTATAATTTTTTAAACGCAACGTAAAAAATAGATATTACAGTTTATTCCAGCTCAGTGAAAAATCCAATCCAGTGCATACTTGATGGGAATTTTGACTGATGATCAATTAATTTGATGTGGTTTATTCATAAAATTATGACTGAAAAGGTCGTTTACATACAAAACTGATTATATCATTAAATACATTTTTAAAGGAAAACGGAGGAAGTAAAACCGGAAAGTTCAATTCTTCGTTGCACTTCTTGACAATTAGAACTAAAGTAAACGAGGATACTAAAATAAAAAATACAATAGTTTATAGTTGAAATATTTATCTTATGGATACCTCCTAGACAGATAAAGGTGCAATGGCTAGTGACAACGAAAAGTCAACATCATGTAGCAACATCTTGTGAGAACTTTTTGCTGATGAGAAGATATCGAAGAGGAAGATGTCCTTTTGTTGTACGTGCTACGGTTTTTTTGGGTCGGCTGGACAAAAATGAGGTCTTCCAGTTACCAAGGCCGCTTCTTATAACTGTACCATCAGTGTCTTTGTTCCTTCTCCGCTCGTGGCTTATGCCTACCCGTACTGTAGAAGAAATCTTTGTTTCACTTTTTTTTGTCTTTTACTTAACTTGTTTTTCTCAACGAAAGCAATAGCTTCAGAAAACTAAAAGTACCGCTTCTAGCAGCGGGAAGAAATACAATAGAGGAACTGTTTCTTATTTCTTATTATAATTAGTAGTTGTTTTTCTTTGAGGAGTGATTTTGCTTGAAAACATATATTTCTTACAACTGGGCTCAAGATTTGTTAATTTCAGAGACCAGTAATCGAAGACGAATACGCAAGATAGTCATAGAAGAAGTAGAAAAACTTGAAGTATTAGCAGGGAGAAAAAATAAAAGGAAGTAAGATTTATTAATTATTTATTTCAAATGATCATAACCTCTTAAAGAAAAAACAAACTCAACAAATTATTTTCTGTAAAATGATGAAATGAAGTTTTCACCAGATGATTTGAAAAATAATTGAACAATAATGATAAAGAATTTTTATTTCTTCTATCCAAATTTAGCAGAAACTCATCTATATATTAAATAAATAATAAAAAAACAATTTTTCATTTTGATTTCTTATTAAAGTAATTATTTTATAAAGACGCCGACCTTTTAGAGATGTCCCCAGATGATCAAGATAAGTTCCTAATATCCTATCTTTATATTATAATTGCCTACTTATCCACTGACCATAGATATACTATTTATTCATATTATTAAATAATAATGCCATATCATAAAGTTGTCTAGAACCTAACCTAGATTTGGTTGATAACTAGACAACCATTATCTATATTTTAGAATTGTAGATTAAGCATATGTCTAATTTGTACTACTGGTACTCTGTCAATATACAGGAACGATTTTATAAACAAGATTATTTATTTATTTATTTTTTTATACATGAATGGTGTTATTAAATATTGTATCCATGTTGTATCCATAATATGTTAGGTATTACATATATTGTTATTGTAATTTTCTAAGCTTCTTTCTAATAAAATTTACAATATATCGATTGCCTTTTTTTTAGCTTGTCTATTATTTTCTATTATAAACAATATTATTTTTCTATTTCCTTAATAACGTACAAGAGTTAGAACTAAAAAATACATGTATGTTGGTATAAATATAGTGAAATTTATTTATTTATTTCATAAATCTAAAGTTTTATATCTTGAAAAATGAGTAAAAAGAATTGATTTATAGTTAAATTTAATTTTAGTTTTAATTTTTATGGAATCGAGCTCTGAGGCTCTAGGACTCCATCTTGACAAGAGACTTACTTCGAATCCACACACAAGGCTGAAACGACAAGAAACTGCTCGTAGATTCCGATTGCTACAACACTGACTTGACAAACGCTCTAAACTTCCCATTGACTACAAAAAATTAGTATACACTACGATAATCAGACAAATTTGGACATATGGAATTGAGCTCTGGGGCTCTACCAAACCATCAAATTCCTCCCGCATCCAATCCTTACATTCCAAAATCTTACGTAAAATCCTTAATGCTCCTTATTACGTTACAAATAAACTTATCCGCAAAGACCTTAACATCCCATTCGTTGCAAATTTGGCCCAAAACAAGTCTTTTCGCTCCAGACTCCTTACCCAACCTAACCCATTAGTTCTTAATCTCTTATCCTTAACCATCCTTGATAATCCTCCGAGGCCTCTGAAAAGAAGATGGGGACGGGACCTTCTAATTTAAATTAATGCTTGAAGTACCACTTAGAGGTGGTTACATCCCAAGATTTTCAAGTGTAAATGAAAAATTCCACATATTTACTTATTGTATATATTATTCTGCACAGTTGTAAATTGCATTAAATAAATAAACTTAACAAAAAAGTTTTAATTTTAGGAAATACCTTATTTTTAATTTTTTTTTTAGCCTTATCGGTGTAGCATGTAGGGGGGAGGGGAGAATAGTGAGAAATCTGTGAAATAAATCTCTTTTACTGCATTTCGTGCATTTTAATAGGGGACTGAGGAACTTTATCATTATAATTATTTATGTTTATATGGGTGAAAAAAAAACTAACAACACACATACCTTGAGATTATTTTTTTTTTCTGACACCTATAATGAAAAAGGTTCCGTAAAGAAACAAGGTTTAAATCGCGATGTTACGAGAATCTTCGTACGGATAGCACGGAACTAAGATCATATGTATTCATTTGAATAATTCGATGCCTTTTGAAAGAGCAACTTTCTCGTGTTGAGGCCCAGCGAGTGGCACCCAACGGATAGCGAACTAACAATCATCGTATGGGAAGAAATATAATTTACAAACCAAGCGGGATACCGTTGTAATCTGAGCTTACTTTTGACGTAAGTGGTGTAATTTTGTTTCCGTAAAACTTTATTTCCGTAATAAAAAATTATTTCATAGCAGAGGTTATCAATTAATTGGGTATATTTAAGATTGACAAGTGTTAATAGAGGAAGTAAGTTGTTATTCCTTATCAAAAACATTGTAAGACTTCCTAGGATGGCGAATATCTATTAACACTATCTATTATTCAGTTTTACTTACACCAATTTTGTATTTGTTAGATCATATTTTGAATACTACTTCAGAGGAATGTTTTATTTTTTACAAGTACCGCTGCATGACACAGCATATTATCAGTCCGTTACGACTGACGATTTATCAGTACGTTAGTTTTACTTTTGTTTTATTTATTTATTTTGTTTTATCTTCATTATCAGTGACATTATATAACAAAACTGTTACCAATAAATAGGAATTACATATTTTTATTTTCTGTTTTATGTTCTGGGGAGTCTTTCTGAGCCTGTTTTAATTTCTTAATCATCCCATATTTCTCTTTTCCATTCCATTTCAAAAATTGAACTAATAAAAGTTTTAAATGAAGTAGGCAGTTTTGAA
>NW_027114803.1:77056-77377 GCF_000696795.3 Halyomorpha halys | reverse complement strand
TATATAAAGTTAAGTATCGGCGAAAGCAAAATGTCAAAAAAGAGAAGAAGTTGCTGACTCAAACCGTAATATTTGTTTGTAATTTTTGAGGCTTATTTATGTATATTTGTGTGGTTTATTTATTTATTATTTTTTAGATTTCGTTACTAATGCTAAAAAGTCTTCTTATATATCCGCTCCTTATGTACAAGTGAATCTCTAAAAGGTACTCAAAAAGGTTCTATATAAGTACAAAACTGCCAGTTAGAACTAAATATATGTTGTTTCATTTCGACATCACGACTTATTCTATCACTAATTCAATAAAAAACTTTAATAAAA
>NW_027114803.1:62944-76304 GCF_000696795.3 Halyomorpha halys | reverse complement strand
ACGAAAAATTATAAATTAAAAAAAAAATAAATAAATAAACTTCTTCACCATCGGCTGGTCTTCCGGTCCATAGTGCTTGTGGTTGTTTGTATACTTTTTTATAATTGTTTATTAACCTTTAAAAATACAGAACAGAAGTCTAGACATGATTATAGGTATGATTAAATAAACATAATTAGAAATCAGGCTTTAATTTTGACTTTATAGGAAATGATTCGGCAGCCTTATAGAGCACACGACTTTGCGAAACACTTTCTCCCTTACACAACGCATTAGTGCCGATTTAACAAGTGGTAAACAGGAACTTATGCACTAGCTTGTCACCCCTATTAGACTGTAACCTATAACTCATAGCAGTATTGCGAACGGTAAAGCGAACCCACCTTCCTATTGGTGTTTCCAAGGGATAGGACAATTTCAACTGTGTTATACAACATTTAATGGTTGTTCAATTATAAAAATAATTCTATTAGAGTCGTTTATTGTTACGAGTAAGTGATAGAATATGTTGTGATGTCGAAATATAATAACGTATATTTTGTTCTAATTGGCTTTCTTGTAATTCTATAGAACCTTTTTGAGTACTTTTTACAGATTCACTTGTATATAAGGAGCGGATATATAAGAAGACTTTTTAGCATTAGTAACCAAATCTAAAAAATAATAAATAAATAAATCACACAAATATAAATATATAAGCCACAAAATTTACAAACAAAAATTATTTTTGTTTTTCTTGCTTAAAATTATTAGAATATAAATCAAAACACACAATTAAATAAAAATAAACAAAATTGTCAAAATAAATATAATTTATTACTATAATATAAAACCATTATTTTGTTCATGAGCGGACATATCAAGATGGATAATCCGCTAATTTACATGCTATGATTTCAATTCAGAAGAAAAAAAATTCAAAGATCGAAGATAGCAGAAACTGTATAAATCAATTAAGATAAAGTTTCATCGACCGATAAACGTAATTGAATATTAATAGAGTAATATAATAGTTGAAAATTTTTTGTTTTTATGTTTGGAACTGTTACTAAAGCAAGAGTTGTTCAAGCAGCTGCTTTGGTCAGAATCACGCCCGACCGCAAGATTTTCCTCACAGTTTAATTTATATAGTGTTAATTTATATCCCACTTTAAGACACTAGGTGGACCCTGGAGGGATCACTAACGCACAGGGTTGACTCTCGGCTACTGTAACCGAGATCAAATAATTATCTAAAGTAGCCGGATTCGAACCCGGGTCTTTGGATCATACAGCACAGTGCATTACCACTGAGCCACCCCGCTCCTATGTTTGAAAATAATTGGCATTTAAATATTATTTAGATATTTTTTTTAAAAAATATTACTTTATATTCCACAGATTGGGTAAAAAAAATGATTTTACTTGTTCAGTGAAGCAGTAATATTAAAGAAAAACTAGTATTATGCCTCTTTAAACCCCCCCCCCACCAAAAAACAGAAAAAATATTACATTATTGGTATTAGACATAGTAACTAAGATGGCAGAATGGCTGATTTTAAAAACTTTTTCTTTAATTTTTTTTTGTTATAATAGATTGCGGCCTTAGAAGATTAGTGATATAAAAAAGTAAAAACAATGTCGTATTATTTTATAATTTTTTAAGACAACATATTGATTCTATTCACCGCAAACAAATGGATTAAATATTGAATAATTAAATATTGAAATACTGTTTAATGAATTGAGTGCCCTGGTAAAATTGGCTACAGTATAAGTAGTGAAATGGAATAAAATCGAAAATAAAAAAAAATAGTTTTATGAAAAAAGAGACACTTGTCGAAGATGGCAAAAAAAAAAATAATAATTCGATACTGACGCATGAAAGGTATTTGTGGTCTGTAAGGTAGACATCCAACACTAGGGCATTAAACTGCAGTATTTTCCCACATACCATTTGTCATGGGAATGTGTGAAGTTGGGGGAATAAAAAAACATTAGTACATATGAGAAAGAATTATTATGGGCACAGAAAACATGTGGGGCAAGAACGATGTCTTGATGGACGGTATTATTGCAGTATTCCTTTTGATGTTTCGTGGTTAGGAAAAATGCGCCAATGAGTAAGGAAATGGTCAAATACTTGTACTTAGTTAAGTGATTAGATTCACTAGAATCTTAAAATTAATTAATGTAGTGATGGAAAAACAACAACATATATATATATATATATATATATATATATATATATATATATATATAATCAGAGAAAAAATTCCTGATTGTATCCTATCAAACGTACAGAGATATCTGAACTTATAAATTAGAGAGATTAGTGTGTAGTTGAAACTAAACATCTTGGAGTGACGATGAAGCAAGTCCAAGTTGGAAACTGGAACCTCTCATTAGACGGTTCCTCAAGTAGCCTGATTTTAAAAGGTCGAACTGTGATGCAACTGTAGCGAAATTAGGCTGTCAGCGTAATGATATGTGAAACATTTTCGGAATGCAGTCTTAACACAAGGGAAATTGAAAGTCTCGACTCTGACTTTTTATAATTATAAAGCCCGAGCAAAAAAATGTAGACTATATTTAATTGTTTTCATAATATTGATGAATAATAATAAAATCTGCCCCAATTAGGGCAATAAGAATTAGAATATTTAGTATTCATTTGTACCATATGAATACAGAAAAAAAGAACAAAAAAAAATATAAATGATAACAATAGTTAACATGACACACAAAAAAAATATAATAATGAAGTAATTAAAATCTTACTAATATGATATGCATTAATTAAAAAGTCAATCATCAATAATAAAATAAAATTGACCAAATTGTAACAAAATAATTTATATGCAAGATAAAGAAATAGAAATTTAAGTAAATATAAACAAAGAATATATAATTAAATATTTAGCATATATTATAAATCCTTAGTAAGGGCATTGCTATGAACAAGACCTGTCTGAACTTGAAGATTAATTTATAAGAATTTTAATTAAAAGTTTACATTAACCATTCAATGAGCAGAATAACTAGGAACAGTAGACAACTGATTTATAAATAATAAAATCCACACAGAATACTTCGAAAGCAATAATAATAACCGATAGGAAAGAATTCAGATGATTAATAATGTAAAAACAAGAGAAATTGAAGAATAATATTAAACACTTACACAAAAGTTATTTAATTATAATAAACTTTTTTTTGTTATTATTTGTTTCATTAGTTCGAGCTAAATAATATTAATCATATCAAGAAATATAGATTTCTAGGCCAACGGATAATGCGCAACCTTAGCGAGCTTTCCCATGTTTTCAAAAACATGAACGATGTTCACAGTGCAAGAAAGAGCGAGAGTGGATTTCTCCAAAGAATTGATTTTCAAAGAAAATATATTTTCCAACTGTAAGGGATCTTATCAGAACGAGATTGTCTGTAGATTCCATTTCTCTGCTCGCCTTCGAATGATACGGATTGGGGAAATTTTCTAGGAAAAGGAAAAGTATCTATAAAACCATGTTTAATTGGGTCGACTCCAACCCTGATCATTAAAGAAACAAGGCTTTATGGACTTGAAAATGTATGGTATAATTTTTATAGCTTATTTTATACTCGTATATAAAATTAAAACTAACGGTTTTCAACAATTCTAGTTTAATTTTACTTTCACTATTCATTAGCAAGTTACAACAACTATATCTTGTTAGTATAGTCCATAAATTTCAATAATTGATTGTCTTACATTTATGTGAATCGAGGTTAAATAATGTTTATGTTAAAAATCGTATAAACTAAAGAGGATATGATGAGGTATTATTAATCTTCACATTGTTCGAATCTGATGATTTCTGATTTTAAAAACTTTTATAAAATAAAAAGGATGTTTAGTTTAATATTTTGGGATTTATTCTTTACAGAAAGGTTGAAATACAGGAAACTATATTTGACCAAAACATAGAGAAAAAGTACCGAGGAAGTAATTGATTAAATCTATACTAAAACAATGTCATTTATTTAGTTTTATATATTATTTCACTTAACCATTTATGTAATTTTAAGATTAGTTCATAATATAGAATGGTTGGATAGATGTCGTATCTATATAATATTATTGCAAACCATGGTGTAAAAAAATAAATGGGAAGCCGGACGGCGGTCAAAAAATGTACTAATAACTATTTATTAGTTACCAATTAATCATTAGCAGTTACTAATCAATATCTTTTTTACTATTTTGTACCTTTCTTGACCGCCACCCGGAGTGTCCTCGTACAATCAATTACATACGGTCGACTATAATTCTTTCTGATAAAAAAATGATGACATAATAAACCAACAATAAATCTTTCCTTAAGCGTCTGTAATAAGTATATTGTGTTAGTTGAAAGTAATTTATAACTCACCTCATTTCCTCATCAAAACAACATTAATTATAAGGATTTTTGAAGAAGTACTTACCTGAAAAAATAAAATGATTGTTAAAAATTGATAAATTTGAGACTTTAATAAACATAAGAGCAGTAAATATGATTTTCACTGTAAAATATCTTTTGATGAAAACCTTAAAAACAAAATATAGAAAAAGTAAACGAATTTTAAATTTAAAAAAAAAATCTACAATCCTGAATGTTTAATGAAAAAGGAGACAACAATTTTTTTTTTTAATTTTCTCTATATTGTTAAGGTATTCGAATACAAGTTACTAACGGCAATTCGGATCATGGCAAGTCTAGCACCAACCATAAATAGAAACTGAAAAAATATCTTAATTCAAAATTGAGTTCAAATTACAATTCTTAAAAAAAAAAAAAGTGTTATTAGAATGGTACGGTATAGAAATACTAGTTAATGGTATATGTAGTATTTCACTTAAGTAATCTGATTTATTAATTTTTTTGTTCAATTTAAGTGGAATCTTTCAAAAAGTTTATTTGTATATAATAGAGATATATTATGGTTTCTCTATGGAACAATATCTGAGTAATATTATCTTTTTGGATAGTTCTTAAGTTGTTTATATCGAACTTAATTAACATGTTTTGAGTTTTGGCGCACAAGGGCCTCCGTCAAGGATCCAAAACTAATTCATTGATAACGCTTTGGTTTCCATAAGCCAGAAATAAGCATTTAAACTTAAAAATCGTTTGGATAAATTTTGCAGATTGAACATTTTTAGAAGGAGCCATTATTATGAACCCAAAGATCTCAGTAGAAAAACCCTTAACAATCTGTAGTTCTCAAGAACGCTTGATTGATTACAAATTGTACGCACGATTCTGACAACAAAGCCGATTTTATTCAAGACTGATAAACAGTAGACAGAGATTCCCGTTTATTGTTTCAACAGAACAGCGATTATCTTTAGAAGGGATCTTGAGGGAACCGAATGCTCCCTACGCTTGGGACACGAAAGGTTAATCGTGGACCGAAATGGACCGATTCACGGCGTCGAACATGGTTCAGGCCCAATTAACCTTTTCTACGCTTCTTTTCCTCCCCGGGCACAGGTTGCCAAAATAATGGAAATGGTTGACGCTTTTGAAACATGAAGCGCAACGGACTAGAATTGCCGTGCTGTATCAAATTGTTAACCAAGTGGAAAGAACTTTTTAGGCAAATTAATCAGACGTACGAGAGAGCGAGGTGATACCATGAGTCATATCATGGTAGGTCACCAAAACTTTCAGTCACCGACAATAATTATTTAGTTCTAATATTCTTGCGATTGTGATGCATCAAAAGCCTAAACTATTATAAACAATTACGATAAGCTTATATATTTAATAGGATGTTTCTTCTGACACTTTTTGGAACGTATTCAGACTTCGCTCTACCGTTTCAAACACCAACGATCCAAAAAAAATGTTATGAACTCATACATTATAAAAATTGATACATTATAAAAAAGGGAATCGAAATAGTCATTGGAAACTTATAATTCAATAGAACCCCGCTTTAGCAGTTATCGAGATTAATTGGTGATAAAAATAAATAAACCGGTGGGAAAACCGTAGTTTCTCTAAACCAAGTAATCTGCACTACCATTAAAACTTATGAGCAAAAACAAAGTTGCATACTATCTCCATTTGTAAGGAGGAAAACCGATGTCCACAATAATAATTAGTAATTATGTCCTAAAGCCTATAATCAATAATGATAATAATAATCTGATAATTTATTCATTAAAAAATAAAACTTTCGTTTTATCGATATCAAGTTTATGGACAACACGTGTTCCTCAAATATTTTATTTTATTTTGCAAGTAACTCTAGACACGGAGCGTTTGCGAGCTAATATATTAATGCTTAAGAGGTATATAAATCACTAATTAAAATTATGAAATTACTATTTACCTTTTAAAATGGTAAAAAACAAATTAAAATAAATATGTTAAAAAAATGTTCAGAAACCTTGACAGACATTCTCTAATGGAGTATTTCATGATTATTCCATCTTCTCAGAATTTATTTTTTAATTGACCTGTTATTTTCAAAGCCCATTGTTACGTCGATTACAAACAATTATTTAAAAAATATAAATATATGTTATATTGAGGCAAAAGCTTCTTACAATTATTATACTTTTTCTTATCTCCTTGTATAATAGATGATTCCCACAATTCATAAGCAAATAGTCCTGAGAAGCATGATGTATTCTGCTTGGTGATAATTACCAAAATGAAAATAAAAGTGAAAATATACTAGTATGGTTTATTGTGCTACAACATATATAACGGGAGATTCTCATCGCAAGGAGCTTGTTACTTTCACTAACGTCGTATTTAATGATTTACATCATCTCTTCAATGTTTTCCATTACTCTCCGAGCTTAAATAGCAATAACATATGCTACTCATGTTCCACGGGGAGTATACACTTCATACTGAGAGTCCAACAGAAGTCGGCATTCCATCCTCCCTACTAACAATTTTTTTTCCATTTACAGTTTTGATCCTTTGAAACAACATATTTTTCTTCCTTTTCTATTTCCTATTTTACGAATTACATTTTTTTTAAGTTTTACCCATATTAAAAAAAAAGTAGAATTTAGGAGGGTTCTGTTTGATTTTGTTTATTTTTTATTATAACTTGAAGACTGTACATCGCCGAACATTTATTTATAGTTTATAGATATTTATATATCCTTATTTTAACAATATTAGGAATGAGTCATGAAACAGTGTTATAAAAACCGGTTAGTAAAATGTATAGAACACCAGTTAATATATTTACCCATTCTTATTATACATTATCATCATATATGTTTATTATATATTGTTATATACACTATAAACATAATAAATACATGATTAAATCATTAATCCAATATGCAAATAAAAATAATAATGTATATTAATTTAACTAATTATGTTTACTGCTGGTTTCCTAAAAGACATACAAACCGAGATAAAATAAAAAATATCTGGTATCTTCACTCACATGACTTTCCTTATCATTTTACCCTGCTAAGGTTGCTCTAAGACTGAAACAATAATTCCTAAATGGATTCTTAATTTGTATTTGTTTAAATATTTTTTTCCAAAGCCCCTATTTGAAATATAGTTTTACATTTAACAGAACCTGTGTAGTGGGGTTTTGTTTTAATCTAAAACTTGGATGTTTATATTTGTGTATATGTGTGGGAATGAAGTCGTGTTTAAAAAGCGGTTGAAGATAGCCACTTTTTCTGCATCCTGGTAATGGATTTTATGAGGGGGCTGAGTGGCTTAGGAAATTCGATTATTTGGGAAAGGGTCTGTATTTTGTGTTTGTCTATTTGTCATTAGTGATGGGGCTCTCCAGGATGTTTATATTTATTTATTTAGTTCATCTTATTTTAAAAATTAAATATTCTTCCAACGAGTCCTCCCAGAGATAAATAAATTTTTAATTAATACATAAAAGGTTTAAGGTTTTCGGTGAAAATCTAAGAAAAGCAACCAGCAATATTTCTCAAACGGACAAAAATTAATTAATGTACGTAACACTATCCTAAAGGAAAATAAGCTGATATAGATTACAAAAGTGGATATATTAATAAAGTAAATTAATTTGTGAATTAAAGACGTTAATGAGGTAAATCAAACCAGAAAGCATCATGATTTACATGACCATCGTATATCCTCTCACATAAAAAAAAAAATTAAACGACCATAATAACTGCTAACTGAGACCACCCGACGATCAAGATGCTTTTGTAATGCATCTCGACAGCACATGTTTTGCGATTACGTCAAAATTATGAAAAGGAGAGTAACGACAAGTTTAAGCGTTCTTACATAAACAACTAGAAGTTCCGCTAGTTTTCACGCTTTCTCGAATCCTAACCACACTAGTCTCTTCGCCGGGGAACGCTATCGTACACGATTTACAGGTTTACGATCCTTTATCAAATTTACAACAAGCTTCCTTCCTCCAGATTAAAACAAAAGCGAGTGAATCCTTAAGAGGGCTATATCTAGTAGCTTGAAACCATTAGGTTCACACAAATAGGGTACTCTTAAGGCCAGGGTACAACCATGAAAAGACCATTTATTTAAGTTCCTTATTTAGAAAGGAAACGAGAGAATAGAAGCAGTCCTGGAAAGGTCTTTGTGCATTCTCTTCGGCCTGAAGTGTTAGAATAAGATGTCGGACAAGGGTAGTATGATATTCATCATGCCTAACATACTTATGTAGTGATAATTAATGAAAGAAATTATGAACCTGTGAGACCGTAAAATATAGGACATTAAAAATTAGCAAAATAAGAATTATTAAAAATTGAGCGAGATTCAAATAACTACATGAAGCGGTATCATTAAGTTCGTTATTATGGTCTTTATTTTTTTAATTAATTTTAAATTTAGTGGGCATGAAGAAGATAAAAATCAAATAGTCCTTATAACTGAATATAAC
This sequence comes from Halyomorpha halys, assembly GCF_000696795.3. Classification (NCBI taxonomy): domain Eukaryota; kingdom Metazoa; phylum Arthropoda; class Insecta; order Hemiptera; family Pentatomidae; genus Halyomorpha; species Halyomorpha halys. The sequence goes on along the minus strand of NW_027114803.1, from coordinate 67,415 downwards.
TTTATTAAAGGAAAGTTATGCGGAAAAGTATACTTGGAACGCCCGGCCGTATAGCAAACAACGTAAATGTCTTGATCACGTAACATCAATCACGATTAACAGGACTTAAACATGAATAAGGACCACGGAATGCTTAACTGACTTAACTTATTGTAAAAAAATAAAAGAAGTGTAAAATATGATATTCGACTTAAAATAACATGACTAATCCAGTGTGTGTACAAAATAATGCCAAATGTACAATGAAAATGTAATAATCTACAATTACATAGTATATTTTACTTCTTTAAATTTGTATTTAGTAACTACATAAGTATGTATCAATATAAAATGTTTTACTTAAGAATGAGTTTTAATGCATATATTTATATTAAAAATAAAAATACCTTATTAATTAAAAAACAAATATTAAATATATATTTATATCCCTTGTTCTATCTTTGTAACTAGTAAGCTACAATATAAAATTATATACATATATAAGTATATATAAATACAATATACATAATAAATTATATTATGGATATTCATTACATATTCAGAAATAGACAAATTAAATTGCACGAGAAATCGGATCATCCGGTGCTAAACAAAAACAATAAATTCAGTATAAGTGTTCAGTATATATAAAATAGAAGAAATTAACTTTGAGACTACTATTAAAAAGTTTTAGATTGCTTGTAGACTTAATTCGTATAGTTGTTTCTTTTTTTTTTTAAATTAAAATTAAATATTTCTACCATGATTAACTCTATCATGCAATAATATGCTTATTCTATAATGAGTATAATAATATGCATTATCTACATATTTAGTTTTACATTAAATATTAATTGTGCAATAAATGAAAAAATGTTTTCATTAATACACTCAAGACTAACTATAATGTCCTAAGTAGCAACTAGGACGGGTAAACGGGGTTATATATAACTAAAGAGTGATTTTTAGATATTGGCGTTGATTTGTGAGTTTAATTAGTTGTACAGTACTCAGCTAGAGCATTATAAAATAAAGTAAATTGGTTTAACTAATTTTTAAATGTTTATTATAATATTGAAATTGTTATATAAAAAATAATGAATTTTATTATTTTTGTTTACTTGTAATCCATATAGATTATATAAAAGAATAATTTATATTATTCAGGAAATTCATTATTGACTAGACTTTCAACTATCCGCTGCCTCCCTCTCGGGGCCTATCGAAAAGAAATTTGTTACTATAACCAAAAACAGAACGACGTATTGTGAAAGAAGTCAAAAAATTTTATTCAACTCTACAATTAACTCTTCTTTCTTGTTGTCGATAAACAATACTGCATTTGCAAGATTTATCTATTTAATTTTTTTTTGTTAAATTCACCCCACTTATATTCGCAGTATTTCACGGGTCAAAATCCGTTTTATTAAAGTTTGATTACATTGCCTGTTCACGAAAATATTTAAAAAGCAATCAGGTAAGATTTGCTCTGATTTTAAGCTCATTATTTATTTATTACCACTTATATTCGTAGTATTCCACGGGTCAAAATCCGTTTTTTTAACGTTTGATTACATTGCCTGTTCATAAAAATATTTAAAAAGGAATCAGGTAAGATTTTCTCTGATTTTAAGCTCATTATTTATTTATTACCACCTATATTCGCAGTATTCCACGGGTCAAAATCCGTTTTTTTAAAGTTTGATTGCAATGCCTGTTCATAAAAATATTTAAAAACGAATCAGGTAAGATTTGCTCTGATTTTAAGCTCATTATTGATTTATTACCACTTATATTTACAATATTCCATGGGTCAAAATCCGTTTTTTTAAAGTTTGATTGCATTGCCTGTTCATAAAAATATTTAAAAACGAATCAGGTAAGATCAAGCTCATTATTGATTTATTACCACTTATATTTACAATATTCCATGGGTTAAAATCCGTCTTTTTAAAGTTTGATTGCATTGCCTGTTCATAAAAATATTTAAAAAGGAATCCGGTAAGATTAGCTCTGATTTTAAGCTCATTATTTATTTATTACGGTTATTAATAGTAAATGTTTAAGGTATAATTTCAAATATAATAAATAAAATAATAATATGAGAATTTAAAAAAAATGTATAATATTATGGATGGACAAAAAATAAAATAAAATGAGAATAATAGTATAGTAATATAGGAGAACAATAGTATTTAAATCTAATTTAATAACAATAATTACCATCCATTGTATTGCTTAACATCCCCAACTAGAGGCTACATCTTCATACCAACTGAGTCATACTAATAAAAAAGATGTTAAAAATATAATTGATATTTTTAAAAAATGAAAAACAGCTAATATCACAGTAACGGAAGGGAATTATCTCTTAATAACTTTGGACATAAGACATCACTGAATTAGATCTGAATACATAAACATTATGACAATCGTATATATTTCCATGTGTACTATGCCGACCTTGGATGTTTTATAATGCGAAGAATGAACTCCTCTCATTGTACCACCCAGTTCGGCCATGATATAACAAGCTCTCCGCAAAGTTCTTTTTATGAATCAGGAATAGAAACAATTTCTTTTTTTTATCAGAACTCTTTTCTATTTCAGGTGGATCTGTTACAAAACCCAAGGTAAGTTCGTGATTCAACCATTATACAATCCAATTTTCCTCTTGAACGCCGTTTATTCTCGGATAAATGACATATTTTTTTTTGTGAGCCTTTTAAACAGTAATGCCAGTTGGTTCATAAGACATGGCCAGTAATAGCACGATAAAAACCGGTGTATACCTTTAGAACCTAATGACTACATTATTGCACCATAGAGGAAATCATGGTGACGATAATTTCGCATGTGTTTTCAAAGCATGATGGTGTATAAAACGTTAGATGATAAGCAAAAATTTAAAAAAAAAAAAAATCTGTTTGAGGTTAATTAACACAGATACAAAGTATACATCCCGCTCCCCCCCCCCCTTGCGACCTAATTTAATTTACTAAGCAAATACAATATTTAAATAGGAAAGTCTAAATATATACATAATTATTTACAATGCCTTTTCTTAACCACATGTCATTATAAGGTGTTCGACTGGGTCTGCTGAAGGCGGAGGTACAATGTTGGCACAAGAGCCGCTGGCCGGGGAAAAACAATGGGTCCGCTCCACTGCATAAAAATTGTATTGATTAACCATATTAAAATTATTTAACTGGCAATATAACAACCATATTAACTATTCAAAATACACTCTGAAATTCTATTCAATCGGTTTAACACTTTCGTGATACATTAAACAGATTTTTTAACACAATATATTACGTGCCATAAATAGTCAACAGGAGTCCATTAGGAAAAAAAACAACAATGAAATAAGGTAATTCAATAACGAATATTTGAATAATTAGGTATTCAAATGACGAAACATAGTTTAGCTAAATTTTAAGATTATTGTTATTCTCTAATTGCAGTTTTTATTTCTGGAGAAAAAAAAAAGCAAAAACATTTATCAGACTGTGTCAATAGATGTCTATTACAAAGATTGACTAAAAATAATCATGAAGATATGGTATGCCAATCTCAGTTGGCAGCAGAACGTCATTATTATCAGCCCTAACGAAACTAAATTTGCTTGATTTTAGAACGACATTTTAAGCTGAAAATTAATACTTTAACATTTTATTTTGCAAAATTGGAAAAAAAAATCTTAACAGGATTGAATGGATTAACTCAAAATCCAGAGAGATGATTAACCATAAACATAAAGCCAAGAACACATTGGACGATTGGTACAATTCAAATATTCTAAAAAAAAGAAAAAAAAAAGTTTAGGTATATACTTTTTAAATTAATTATTTTTTATTTAGTTACTTTTAATTCTATAATAAACATGTTTTATCTATGAACTATCGGAAAATCGTCAGTATTTCTGGTCAGTGAGGAAAATCCCTAACTTCTCAAAATAATGATTTTTCATATCTGGATACACCCTGTGAAAAAAAAAATCAACAATAACGTCACGCTAATAATACCAATACCCTCCATAGGCGCTAATTCATAACTCCTTTTTCTAATAGATTTCAATAACCAGTAACTTCAAATGATCCTACAAGAAGATAACACTTAAACTTTCAAAGATTACTAACAGTAGGTAACCTCTTTTAATTAGTTGGTAAATTTCCTTATTATATTTTTATTTTTATTGCACTATTAAATAATGGCAGGTTCTTATCGCACTAGTATTTCTAAAGTGACATAAGTCTAAAACTTACATTTCTGGAAATGTGACACTCTTGCCTATGGAGGGGGAATAGCATTAACCCTAGCAGCACCAAGGTAGTATTCATTACGGCCTACTCCAAGGGGGGGGGGGGCTCGCCGAGCCCTACACTTCCCAGGACGACCTCCACAAGCCCTCACTTGATTTTAACCCTTATATCATTAATTTTCCTTTTATGGTAAACTTACTCTTTTGAAATATAATAATTTCTTC
>NW_027114803.1:60875-62074 GCF_000696795.3 Halyomorpha halys | reverse complement strand
CATAACTCAAAAACACCGATTTTTGAGTTGTGTCACTTTAGAAATACTAGTGCGATATGTTCTAATCGATTGAAAAACCAAGCTTATACAAACAAAAAATACCACATACATCCTGAATTAAGCCCTATAATATTAATATATTATTACCTTTATTACCTCGAATTACTCTTCAAATATTTATAATTGGAAAATATTTTTTAATGATTCTTATAAAATAAATCGAGAATAAGATTGAAAAAGAAGCAAAATACTTAGTGAGCCGAAATGTTTACCCGCTGATGGAGGGACAGATCAGCAAGCCGGACACGGGCATCTTCACCTTTTAGAAATGCGAGGTACATGGCTAAGGAGGACGGGAATCGAACAACTAATAAAACCGGAATAAAACAGCCCCGAGGCAGGTCAGCGGGCTTTCTATCTCCCGTCGGAGGGATACGTGACATACGGGCACAGAAAGAGACAACCGGGCGGAACAAGGGAGAGAGTACATTCCCGATTCAGGGGGCATCTGGAGTACTGGCCGCCGTTCAACAGGGCAGGGGCACCCGAATCCGGTATAGGGGGTCTACATTTAAAAAACATTTAGACATTTAGGAACAGAAATAAAAGTTGTTACTACAAAAAGTGTGTAGGTGTATACCAGAAAAAAATAATCATTGTCACAAGTAATTGACAATCGCATAACATAAGAACATGCTATCCGATACTCGGACTATATCTAACAGACTGTCGTATCTTATCCTAATTTGAAATCAATAAGGCATCGGAAATGAATATCAAAGTATTTAAGTGATTGAACGTAAGTTAATTGGGAGGAGATGGCCAAGGTTGTTTATTCCAATAAATAATAGTCCACGTTTCAACTAATAATTTTTTTTAAAATGTATCTATTTCAATTCATTTTTTTTTTTATTACCGTACCTCCAGCAATCAGAAAGTCGTATAATGATAAAACCTGCAGTGTTTTTCGAAACTTGTACCATTAATAAATAGTTGAAGACTATTTTTTGGTTTTCTATGCTATAACTATATTCGTTTGGGTTTGCTTACATACCAATGTTTTGTAGTAGGCTTCAACAGGGCTAGGTGTATATATATAAACACGAAATATATATATATATACGTGACTAATTTCAGAAAATAACAACCAGCCACACGAGAACTTTCGAGTTTTAGTCTACTAAATGCAAATTAACCTG
>NW_027114803.1:45528-53185 GCF_000696795.3 Halyomorpha halys | reverse complement strand
ATAGTCATAAAAAAAAATAATAAAATGAAAATTAATATCATGAGAAATATAATAAAGATACGTAAGACATAATGAATATATTTATGTAAAGTTAATAGAATATAAGATTAAAATACAAAGTTATTAAATCCTCAAGATACATAAAATATAATAGAAAAATAGAAAATTTCATAAGCCAAAAACATAGGTATTAGAACGGAAAACCATAAGATGTGATCATAACAATAAGTGAAAACCATATGTTATGAAGAAGGAATAATGATATAAGCATATAAAGAAAGAGGAATATGGCGATTAGAAAAAGGAGAAATAATATTATAGTTATGAGAAATATTTCAACTAAGTGGGTAGATGACCCTACTGTACAGGATAAAATCACCTCCTAACCAACTTCTTATATTTAATCTAATATTGAAAATAAACGCCTCATTTTCCTACCAAACATTAGTCCAAGTTATAGTAATAATTTTTCAGCAGGAAGAATGAGTTATTAAGGTAAATTGGGGAATAAAATTCTTCCTTAATTATACTTTTTACATCATAAATTCTGCAGAAAAAAGTTAATTAAAAAAAAAAAATTTCAACATCGAAAACTGTTTAAGGATTTAAACACTTAAATAAAAGTAGATAGAACACACCAAGGGCACAACAAAAAAGTTTGTCATCACTAAATATCTAGTTAAGAAAATTGTCAAGTGAAATTTCTGAGATAATCTTAAAAAACTAAAGTAAAAAATAAGGAAACACAAGAGAGAGCAGTTACTGACAAAAAAAATACTTTCTTAATACCAAATAGCAAGTTGGTAATAACAACCGAAAAAATGACACACAATGACTTTCCAGCTAGTTACTTGTTGCTAACTATAACATTATAATGCCAATAAAAAATTATAAGAAAATCCATGACATTTAAATAAAAAAGGTTGAAATGTCATTGAATGACAAGACATTGACCATATTTTTTTATTGTCCATTTACTCATTCATAACGTATACTAATTGACAGATTGTGTGTAGCTGAATAATATTTTCACAATTGTACCTATGAATTTATATAACTTAATAAAAGTCATGAACTGTGTGGCATGATTGTTATCATATAATTGAAAACGACAAGTTCTCTTGTTCACGCTCTAAAGTTATTTGAAACTCCTAAGAAAACAAATAGAATTATAAATCAAAACTACGAAAGAATCATAAACTAACTTTGGACAATACAGTTAGGCCGACTCGGCCATCCATACAAATAAGATCATCTGAATTCTTATTCCGGGAGCAGTGAACCGTCAAATATTCAGCTGATGCAATCCAGGATTAACAAATGCATCCTGACAACTTATTTTATGACCTAAATCCGCTAAAGAGGAACATAAATAAAATAGATTTCGTCCTATAATATTCGATATTATAATAAATTAAAAACAGAAAACCGATAGTAATCTAAAAGAGTGTTTCTCTTCGAAGATTAGTTTAGGAGAAAACGTAAAAACAACTAGGATCCACCTTTGTAACTTTTGCTGAATTCTAAATGTGTTATAGTGTTAAACACTTAGTAGAAATGTGTTTAAATTACGTCTCTGTAAAAAGGGACTAAATGTGTAAATGTAAGTAGACCTATGTTGTTTAAACGAACTTTAAAAGTTCTTGTGTTAGAACGATTCCGTTTCACTCAAATATAAAATGATAAATACGTTGGCTGTGCTGTGAAAGGAAATATAAATGTAATAAACATTTGAGATGTCTAACTAATAATAATTATACAATTAATTCAAATACATTAATGCCGCTTCCTAAGAAACTTCCACAGACCTTTAACGCTACCACGATGACATTAACATCCGAACTATGAACACGTTTGAGAAAACCAACCACAAAACCCACTTAACTTGTCTATTGTGAGTTGTAAGAAAGGACTAAAACATATTTTTCTACCAGGTATTTTTACGCCAAAGAGGACGATCGCTTTTAAATTCTAAAAAGGTCTTTATATGTACTATGGAGGAACCATTGGTAGCAGTACTAACTTTCTAAGCGGGCTACAAAGCTATAAGCTCCTCGCACACGAACGTGGACAAAAGGATTAAGCTATAAAAGACAGAGGGAAGGAGAGAATGCTAAACCGCCAGCCGGAGTTTAAGGCCTTTGGATACTTTAACAGGATATCTAAGAGCAATATCAATGAGAACCATTTAGGGATCTCTAATGTCATTTTTATAAAATAATAATAAATAGATATACTATTAAATAAATTAACAAAAAAGAAGAAAAGAAATTTATAATTTTTTTTTTTTGTTCGCCCCTAATTTACGTTTTGGAATAGGGTTGTCTCATGATAACACTGACATATAACTAGTTATACCTTTAAAATAGTGTCACTTTTTTTAAGCAATAACAAATAATTAGGCAAGTATATATTTGGTCAATATGAAAGATTAAATAGTAAAAGGAAAAAAAAAAGTAATTTATAATATCAATTGCATACGATGTAAAATTGATTTGTAATACATAGTGGCCCAAAACAAATTTACATACGATCAATTATAGAAAAATAATATGGAAAAAAATGAAGTTTAACATTTACTTTTCATTTAAATCATAAAATTTTGCGATTTGATGTTTATGAAATTGTGAATCTTTAAAAAATGTAGTTCACAAATCGTGTCTTCTCACAAAATTTCGACTCGATGGATGAAGAATACTATATACGTCAAAAGGTGTAAGTAAAAAAAAATATCAAAGTAACTTATAGCATGATTCTAACTTGGTTAAAGAAAAAAGAAAGTTTGTCCCAGCATGAGTGTAATACGTTTTAGGTTATATATTTTTAATAGCAAGACTAGTTTTTAAAAAATACTTTTTTTTTGCAAAATATTAAATTACATATTGCAGATTTAAAATCACCGATAAATAAAAATTACCTCACTGAAAACAGTTGGGAATAAAAATAGCTAAAAATGAATTACTATATATACCTCCAAGATAAACATATTTGATGTGGCCATTAGAAAATACCAAAAACGTTACAAAGGTGTAAAATATATTTTATGAAAAATGAAATTTTAATTAGTTTTTATTACTGTATGTATATAGCTTTAAAAAATTTGGGCTAAATGTGGTTAAAAGGTTTATCCCTATTTTCTTTTTTTATTAATATTACAAAGTAAAAAATGAATCCCAATTAAAAAACAAACAACCAAAATTAAGTTGTTTACAATTATTTTTTTTTTAAATATCATCTAAAAAAATACGCCACAAGATAATTGGAAAGTATTTGATAGTAAATGGTTAAAAAAAATTAAAATATATTTCCCCTAAGCATGCTTGTTTATTTAGTTATTAAGAATTGTTCCCGAGTATAAAATAATCAAATACAACTGTTCACATAAGAATATAATAAAATGGGAGCACATTCCAGAAGAAACAATACTATAAAAATATTAACAGTGCCGCTAAGTGTGTTATTCTGTTTTTTATAAACAGAATATTTTATAACATTTTATAAAATATTTTTAGTTCACATTTTATAAACAAAGATTTAAGCATAACATAAAGAATATATATGCTGAGGATCAGTATGAATTATTATTTAAGACCAAGGCCTTCAGGATTTAGGTTTATTCCTAGGATGTATGTTTGATCGTACTCGTACATTTGATATTGATAACGGAACTAGATTGTTACTTGTTCTTTGAATAACAGCTAGAACGGAGATTGACCGGTTGATAATGCACAAGAAGCTAATACCTTCTCTTCCTCTACTCTACTTCTCTTCGCATTGTACAAAGGACATTCGATTGGAAGCTATGAAAGCCGATACGCAACTGCTTCACAACCCGATTAGATGCCTTCGGTCTAAGACCCCTTGACAACTTTCAATGTGTGCGGAAACCAAACGAATCCTTACATAACTAAGATGGAGGTCCTTAACGACGCCGATTGACGGGCCAATAAGCAGCTCTCTTACTTCCTACCCAAAGGCCATCATTACGCAAGACGGTCCTCGATTATTCAAGATGTCCTCTCTCTCCCTTCCTAGAACCAAAATCGGGGTAGTCGGTTAAGGTATGTCGTCCAGATCTAATGGCCCTAGCTTTGAGGAAGCTTTTATGTCACTCCTCCGCAAGAAGCTCTTTCAGTCGGTCAAAACCGTTCCATCCCGGTCTATCACCTTGCCGTAGAGGACAACCCGAATTATGTCACTCCTAGATCATAAAATAGATAATATAGCGAGGAAAACTTGTTTTAGCTCCAATATTACCATCCTTTCCTAGATGGGCAACATAGTTCAACACTTAAGCTTTCCATATAAGTAAAGGTGAAGGTGTGGAATTCCCAAAATTTATTCATTTTCTATGAGTGATGTAATAGTTTGAATAATGACAGTAAATATGTCACAACAACAGTTAAAAAATATATCTCTTTTCCTGAAAAAATAATTATTCACAGAAACATCTGCAATAAAAATAAATGTACTATTAGTCATTGATGAATAGCAATTTTTTTCCTACATAAATGGCTAAAACTATTTTGATAAAATTTTAGATATGTTTTATCAAATATTTTATTTACTGAATGATGGATGAATTTTTTTTTTCTATTCTACTCTTCATGTGTTTATCAATCCATAATAAAATGATGATGTAAATATTACAATTCAACAATTTTTTAAGATTTTTACTAAACTTTCCAGCTAAACTTACCATATGACTGGGTACACCTATATCCAGTAAACTGAATAAATCATAATAAAGATGAGATTAATTGCATCAAAATATCTTAACTCGTAAGCCAGGTACAGAATTATCAAGACCTGACTGAAATAACTAATTTTACATGGATATTTTTAACAGTTATCCAAATATAACTTGGAGTTCAGCAAGACATTTTTAGAATCTAAAAATTTATAATCTAGTTTATAAATTATTGAGATGGGTAGAATTTTTATGTTTTCACATATTTTGTCTACAGCTTCTATATGTATGGTTCATGGTTCGTAGGGATTATTTTTTTTTGGCATATTTTTACAAAAAGTATATATTTTAGTGCATATTTTAATTTGATTAATCATTATATTATCAATGATCTTCCGAGGCCTGAAATAAATATGTAATGTTATACATTTAGTTCTACGGATTATATTGCTTTGAACAACCATGTGCACCTGGAGGGGGAACGTAATGGTCGATACGAATTGATTTTGTGACATAATCATTAATGATTTGTTTTTAAAAACTTATAGGCATATCTCAATCAAACTTATTAATGAGAAACATGAGGATGACGAATTAAAATAATCATTGCAATTAAATGTATTTTTTTATAGTTATCTTTTATCAGATGGCTATAAAAAATTTTAAATAAATTAAATAGTTGTTAATGGTATTTTGTTTATTTTCAGAATTTTCGAAAGTTGAATTTACCTATTTTTGATTTTTCTTAATATTAAATATTCCTATGTTTTTATTGCATATTTAAATAAAAATAAACGCATATTTTACTTCTTAATCACATGAAAATACCTAGTAATGAACTATTTATTGCATGGCTTGAAAATCCCTTTACTAAGAAGCTCTTTATCGTTACCAGACACATTAGGACAAAATTTCAAGCTGAAAAGTGTAGTTGATTTGAAGAATATGATACCTAATGTAAAATAAAAAAATAAAAAATAGATGTTTTCAAACACGTTTTAAAATAAGAAGTTATAATGTAATATACTCGTGGTGGTAAGAACGTGGCATTCAATGTTCTTATAGAATAACGAGTATATTACTAAAATGTAAAAAGTATATAAATAAAATTAAAAATAGGAATCAATAAAAAAAAAAAAAGTGCAAGCATTGTAGTGAAATGGGCTGCAAATAAAGCTATAATTGTCCTGCATTATATGGACAGAGATTCTTGCATAATGTTAATGTTTCATTAATTTAAATACCTTTCAGAACTCAGAAAAACTTGGGATTCGCACAGTTCAACCCAGAAATAAATCAAGAATAATAATAATGATACAATTCGGAACTGTTTCCATCGCAATTAAAGATTAAATTATTTTATTTAATTATTATGACATAATAAATCCTATTTGACAGCAATATAACAATCGGGAGTACTATTACTTCCAATCCTTTAACATGGGTGACCCAACTTAAAAACCAGTAAGAAGGTAAGAATAATTATCTCAAGCCAAGGTGGCAAATACCTTTCAATAATATACCTCCTGTGTTTTTCAAAAGCCCCATAAAAGATAAAGAGCCTAATTAATTAACTTTTTCCAATGCCCCTAACCGTTTTTCCATGGTATTTTACTATATATGAAAATCCGCTTTAAAGAGTTTAGTAAATGGATAGACTACTTTGAAAACTGGGAAAACGTTCATTTACAAGTGAATTAATTTATAACAATATAACTTTTTAACTATTCATTATAATAAATAGTTAAAAAGTTATAAATTAATTCACATGTAAATGAATGTTTTCCCAGTTTTCAAAGTAGTCCATCCATTTACAAAACTCTTTAAAGCGGATTTTCATATATAGTAAAGTAGCATAGAAAAACGGTTAGGGACATTGAAAAAGGTTGATTAATTAAGCTCTTTATCTTTTTTGGGGCTTAAGAAAAACTAAAACTTAGGGGAAATATATTAGTTTGTTTTTTTAAACTGGTAATCAGTGCTTTATCTTTCAAACATAGTTTTATTAAAAAATAAATAAAAATAGTGCATACATGATTCTATTAAATAATGTTATAATATTTCAGCATTCACTCACGTTTCTCAACTTCCGCTCCATCAAACTTCCGTTGATGTTATTTTCCTTTCATCGTCGTATCGTCCGGTATGGCTAAAGGGATATTGAATGTGAAAAATTCAAAATGTCAAAATTCTATCAAGGTCAAGAGAGAGATGCTCAATCCGATTATCCCCTTGATTTTACTACAACAGGTCAATGTATCAATGTCACTTAATTTATTCCTTGTTTATTGTTACCTTTAAATAATTTTTTTTTAAATATATGTATATATAGTTGACCGTAAAATTTGATTTATAGGAAGATGGTCAGGGTTGCGGTCAAAGGAGAAACAAAAATAGTTTACAACTATTTATTTTCCTGTATAGGAAGATGGTCAGGGTTGCGGTCAAAGGAGAAACAAAAATAGTTTACAACTATTTATTTTCCGACGTTTGTAGTTGTTTTTTAAATTTTCAGAACAAACGAAATTTTTTTTTAAATATTCATAACAGCTGATTTTTGGAATGGTATCTCCATCATGTTCTGTTAGGTGAAGATGTTGAGAATTTTATTCAGTTTAACGGAATAAATACATGGGATGCAGTAGGAAGAAGGTATTTTAGCCAAAACGTGACTTCTTGGGTTTGAGACGAATTTACATCACCTGAAATAAATCCCTTATTATAGGTCAGCTGTAAACCAAATGCCGTAGAACACATTTTACAGATATTACTAAAAAATAATTGAAAAAAAAATCCGATATTAAGTAAACTTTTCTTTCGACAAACGTGTCTAAAATAATATTTAAAGGAATATAAGTAATTGGAATCTGGAGCTCGCTCTTTGTACCGGACAACCTACTCAATTTTACACGTCCATCTAAATAGGAATAATTACGTGCAAGTGAGAGTGTAGGTATATATATATAT
>NW_027114803.1:10121-45478 GCF_000696795.3 Halyomorpha halys | reverse complement strand
ATATATACATATATACATACATATATTATATTAAAAGGAAGGTATAGTACTTTGTAAGTACAGTTACTATACCAACAGTTGTGCTAGGAAGTGATTTGGTCTGAATCACACTCGACCGACAGATTTTCCCCCAATTAATGATTTATGAGGCTATGTGAACCCCGGAGGGCTCCCGAATCCACAGGATTGACTCAGACCTATTGTAAAAGAATAAGTAATCTATCATAGCCTAGTATAGTATATAGTAATCGGTCCTTGGAGTTGGTGCCTTACTACTGACCCACACACTGTATATAATATTTCTATACATACACTGTTAAAGATATATACGTTTAGGATATTATACCTCAGTAAATATTAAATTAACTTTTTTAGGTGATGTCACAAGCTTTTATTTTCCTCTTTTATGTCTTATAGGCATGCCGGACAGTGAAAAAAACAGTAATTTTATTTATTTTTTTTAATTTTCTTACATAATTATTAAAAAAAAAAATGCACAGAATACTTATGGAGATTAATAAATAGAAACATTACCTACAGTTGTTTATTAACTGACATTTTTAACATAGCTGCTGTTACTTTTACTTTGTTACTGGTGGCAACAACTTTAGAAATAATACTGATAAAAATAAAATAACAAAATGAAATGGAGAAAGGTAAATATATTTTCCGTTTTTTCCGTTAGGTTCTCTTTTAACTTATTTTTTATAATACATATATTTATGATAAGTGTCGTTAATGGTGAATTAAGTCTTAAGATATAAGAGTAGCATGGTTTTAAATTTTTTGCATGGTTTAGACATTTCTTCAGTTAGGATATATAAAAAAAAAATTACGTTCCTGCATTTCACTCCTGATCAGTATTACTCCGAAGGATTTAGAGAACAGTTATTATTAGTTCTAGATAATACTTCAGTTAATAAACAACTGTAAGGAATGTTTCTATTTATTAATCTCAATTTGTTTTCTGTACGTTTTAGTGTTTAATAATTATTTAAGGAAATGTTTTGAAATAACTGTTTTTTTTTTCACTATTGAAATCAATGAAATCTCGAAACGTCACCTAAATATGGCTGTTTAATTATTAATTAAGCATCAAGATTCTCAAATTTATACATATGTAACACGTGACAGGGCAGGTAAGGGTGTCATATCGGACACCTCTGAGCTGGATAGAGGTGAAAATGCGGACTATAGGCTGGGACCGTTAGGAGCGGCAACGGATCCTGGCTGGAAAACTGGCCCTCCTACCTCCGCCCTTCACAAGATAACCACTAAGAAAATATTTTGGAAAAGCTAAAAAAAAAAAAATCATATTTTGGAGATTATATGAATGGAAAAATTACACACAAATACAAGCAAAACAATTACTCTGTGTACAAAATTTAAATTTTGGAAATATATGTGAATAAGCTTTAAATGAGTTAAAAAAAAAAAGTTATCTTAACAATATTTTTTGTTACTTAAATAATAAAAATAATGTTTGACTGGTGGCACAATATCCCTGATGAATCACAGGACGGTGGACATTGTAGATAATAATTACTAGGTTTTTTTCAGCTAAAAAGTTTATTACAAAACATAAAAATTACAGATGACTTCAAAAAATAAAATAGCTATGTTTATTTTTGACAGAATAAGGGTTGACATCCACGAATATGATGTGATTTTTCACAATTTCTTATAACTATTCTTCATACTGTATGAATCCAGCAACTGTCCAATGTGCCAGGTCACTCAGACATTTTAAAAAGTGGTGTCAACAATGCGGAAACTAGACGTCTTGAAAAGATAATAAAGTCATAATTCATTACGTCAAGGTTGATAGTTACAGTGAAAACCATCACAACTAACGAAAATACTTTTCTATAACAATGAAAAGGTAAAAGAGAGAAACAAAATTTTACTTTTCCCTAAACAATTTGGCGGATGGACATACCAATGTTGAGCACATGGACACATAAACATCTGAGAAATATGCATTCATAATTGTTTCTACTAATTAATTTTAAATTAAATTAAAACCTAATTTTTCAGACTTATCTGCATCTCAAAGTCTACAGATACAAACGTTCCGTTGGTTCTACGGTTTCCACTACGTGAAACAGTTTTACTAAGATCTAAATAATTTAATTTCTTTCAACAACAAGTTGTTAGTTATCCTTAACCATATAAAAAATAATGTATATCCTGAAAATAGAAATGGGTCGTATTTTTCTTTATGTCAGGTTACACCCGCTTACTTCGATTAGAATTACTACATATCGCGATATGTTGAACATAATAAGTCGACCCGAATTATAATCGAAGAAATAAGAATCTGATTCTTCAGTACTTACTAAACAAACAAGTTAGCGCCCGCAACATTTATCACCATTTAAGAAGATGAAATAAACGTATAATTTTTCAATACCAGGCGCAATTATGCAGTTCCAGGAAAAAGTAATGTTACATTTTGTGTTTCACTGTTTGGTCATTATTTTAATACCCATGGGTCTCATTAAATATTGATTTCAAATCTTAATTATACCATATTTATTACATAAAACAAATTTATTTTTATAATGAAATAAATATAACAGTGCCCGATTCGTAGTCTTATGACAATATAGATTATAGGAGTATTCATGATGTGTTAAATGTAAAATGTTTTACCATATTAAATGTTATTAGTAAAGGATTGTGAGCAGCCCTATTTAAAGTCATGTTCAATGGTAAATGCATAAGAGCTCCTAGCGGATTTTCTGAGCAAGTGGTTTTATAACCTTCTCTTTCTAAACTTCATATTATTGTTAATTTATAAGCTTTGATTAAAGTAATTTATTACAAGCCTAAATTGAGTGAAAAATGAACGTTTGGCTACTGAGTGACTTGTTGATCTACTAACTTGTGAGGAACAGAATCAAAATGGGCTAATTGACAACTGTCATTACATTATTATTATTGTCATCCATTGCTTTATTACTTATAAAAAACATCTAAAATTATACTAACACACAAAAAAAAAAAAAAAAATACGGACTACGAGCAAGTAATCTAACACAACAAACAAAACAATGACGAGCTGAGCTGGTCTGTTGCCTGACATCATATTCTATTTAAAAATCCTAGTAACAGACTCTCAACCATATATATTATATCGTTTTAACATGATAAAAGAAGGAAATATTTCTCCATTTAACATATTGTTTTCTATTTAACACGCTTTAACATGGTAAACTAAAGATCATGAATACCCCTAATATTAGTGAAGATTTTGGTTGGTGTAAAACCAAAAAGAATCTGCCTAACCATGCTCACATAATTTTTGTAAGAGAAAATTCGTCAAGCCATAGCTTGAACCGAAAACGTTCAGGAAATGATAATCGGTCCGAAATCAATCGTTTTTTTCGTACCCCCCTGACGAAATAATTACTTGAATACATACATACAGGTAGGTATATGTATATCTGATATTGATTTTGAACTGCTAAAATCTTTCTTTTTTTTTTTTTTCTTACCTCCTAAAACAAATAAAATAAATCAAATTACATTATATATAAAGAGAAAAATATATATACATATACCTTTTTCTCTTATATATTGTAATTTGTTTGTTTTTATTTGTTTTAGGAGGTAAGAAAAAAAATCAATCTTTTTTTTTCTTACCTCCTGGAACAAAGAAATAGGCATTTACAAATATATAAAAATCAATCGTGGTAGCTAAAATAAGATATAACATAAAATTGGATTTCATGTTATACGAGTATAAAGGCTAAATATTAGATTATATTTTTTCTCTTTATCAACTGCTGTCAGCGATGTTTAAGTTTTTAGTATTAACATATTTAAACATGTTATATATCAATATTAATATTGATTTAGCATACTAATGAATTTTCAGGATGACAAAATATATAATAGTATATATATTTATTTATTTTACGCTCACATGAAATATAAATTGAAATAAACACGCTGTATTTTTGACCTTCATTTTATTTAAATTTACCATTTGTTTCAATATAAATATGCTAATGAGGTGATTGACGCAAATTAGATATTCAAACCTAAACAATTCTTGTATAAATTAGTGAAAACATAGCAACAATTTTTTTTAAACTATCAAGAGCCTGGGAAATTCAGAATGAAAAGATTCATTACGCAGATCATTGATATATTTTATCAGATAGAAAATTAATTGGTCTCATTTGATTGCTAATGTCACTATAGCCATTAATTATTAAGAGAAAAAAGTACTATTACTACTATGACTTTAGATATTATTTAGTTTTTAGATGACTTCCTAGTGCAGACGTCTCAGAAGAACTGTTTAAACCTTATATTATTATAGAATATTATTACCTCCTTGGGCATAAGGAAAAAATACCTTAGTGGAGAGAATATCTGAGAGTTCGAACCCAAAAGATTATTCATAATATATACATTATATATATATATATATATACCATATCCAGTTTCAGGTATGTATATACTAGAAACCAGATGTCTAAAGTATTAGGATTTTGAATAAAATAATATCAAATATATCGGTGTTTACTTAATAGGGTTTGTCTCAATGATCATTTGAGAAAAAGTAAAGGTACAATGTATATGTTCTAGGAACCATGAGCTTAAATGAAACGAATAATTCTAAAATAAACTGAAGTAGATACAAAATAGGTAATAAATAGGTATAAATAGTAATACTTATATAACCATTATAGGTTTAAAATACGGTGGTAGGTGAAAAATAATATACCAGCCGACGATAGGAGAGGTTTAAGTAATGCAATTATTTCCGAAAATAAAAGGTATGTTATTATGGATAACAGACCAGGTTATACCTGAATATCACCGGATTCAGAAAATTAAAATCAAACCAGTTACTTGATACGGTATAGATAGAAAACGGAACATCTTATCAAACAACAGAATATGGGTCGAATCACGAACTAGAAATCGCGATACAATAACAAAATATCAAATGGTGAACAATTATACAGAATAAAAAGTATATTAACCTAGTAAAATTTAAAAAAAATCATTGTTACCAACCTTTTTGTAGCAATTGTGGAAAGGGTGAAATTTATCAAATAGGCCTTGGCTAAGTCAGTTAATGAAGACCTTATTCGAAACTTTCGATGGTTATAATAAGCTATGATAAAGTTCTGAGATTTATAAAGGAGTAAAATAAAAATATGAAGAAAGCATAGGAATAAGGAATATTCAAAATATATTGGTAACTCTTACCAAAACGAGACGTAAAAAAATTGAAAAATAGAGACCACTTTGCTTATTACGAGATCAAGGTGTGCTAATTGTTAAAAATGATAAAACTCCGGCTACTATTACTTCACTTATTCTTCTAATATGCTTTATTTTAAATTATTTAATTTTCATTATTTATATTTTATTTTTTTATTTTATTCTATTTGTTAAAAGGGGGGAAAAAGGAAAAATAAATTGCATTAAGGGAGAAAATATGATTAGAATTATAGATAAATATAGGAAACAAATGAAGAATAATAAGGAAAAGAAGGATTAAAAAATATATTATTATTATATATTATAAATTTACTGTGATATGCTAATGCATTATAATAATTGCTGTGTATTCACTGCTTATGTGCACTTCAATCAGTTTTATTTCCTTATACACACATCTATCATCTATCATCTATCACCATAGCGACTGTTACATATCTACCAGTAACTCGTTTACAATAACGATTTCCACCTCGGTTTTTAAAACAACGAAGCGTACGTTTGTCTAGATCGATACGCTTGGCTTCGTGGTGTGATCGATAAGTAACTTCCGGTATGAATAAACTCTCGTAAGCGCCAGAGCACACGAACGATTGAAGGAGTATTTCAACAACTGAATTCTAAAATGCTGTCCAATGTAATTTAATGAATTGACATATTACTTTTTATAACCACAAATAGCTTAGATTCATTTATCTTCTATTATAGAACATAATTAAATTTTAACTCTTGAAGAATTTTGTCGGGGGGTGCGGTCAGCAAAGAACAACATAAATAAACAAAACCATATTTATTTATTTTATGCCGACGTTTCGACCTGAGTTTCAGGTCTTCATCAGGGCTATAGAACAAAAGAGATCACAACAACATTTAGAGTAACATACAATTGAAAAGGAATAGTATACAAACAAGTTTAGAATTATATAAAATATTGAATTAAATCATAAATGATAAAAAATGATAACTGATAATTGAATAGTACAAAATTTCTTATTGATTGATATTTGTGGAATTGTATGGTAGTAAATTGAAAACAGTGACAGATGAAATATAATATCATGTAGGTAAGAAGATTATAATATAATAATATAGATTATAATATAACCTACTTACATATCTTATATTATAATCTTCTTATCTACATGATATTATATTTCATCTGTCACTGTTTTCAATTTACTACCATACAATTCCACAAATATCAATCAATAAGAAATTTTGTACTATTCAATTATCAGTTATCATTTTTTATCATTTATGATTTAATTCAATATTTTATATAATTCTAAACTTGTTTGTATACTATTCCTTTTCAATTGTATGTTACTCTAAATGTTGTTGTGATCTCTTTTGTTCTATAGCCCTGATGAAGACCTGAAACTCAGGTCGAAACGTCGGCATAAAATAAATAAATATGGTTTTGTTTATTTATGTTGTTCTTTGCTGACCGCACCCCCCGACAAACTTCTTCAAGCATTAATCTACGGTCAACTATCTACACCTCAATATAAATTTTAACTCGTTCATAAATAACCTGACTTACAACAATAATTATATGTAAGGGATGAAGGTTTAGTAGCTAACCTCAACAATGTCTTACGTAGTTTAAATCAAGGATATCTTTTAATGGCTTCGTAAACTCCTTTTAATTAGTAGGTGCATGTCGCATCCGCAATGAAATTTCAAGACAAATCAAACACATAAATTTCGAAAAAATGATTTTTAAATATTTTATCTTCATGTTAATCCTCATTTCTGCTTCCTATGTAATTAAACTAATAATAGTACTTCTCAATATTGATTCATAATTATACATTTTAGATTTCCTGCAAGGCCGTAATAATATTTATATGACTTTGTATGGCAACTCTTTTAATGTATATAATGCGTCGTCAATATAATACCGAAATATTATGAAATGGTATAAATATGCCAAAATCTTTTTTTTTTTTTAATTTATTTATAGTTATTTACACCTGATAGAACTCCAATAACATTTTTAGAGGAGAAGATTATCTGACTAGGAAGTTTGGTCATGGAAAGATTGGTATCTGGTTCTGGCCAAATCGGCAACATATGAGACATTGAGGTCCTGATGGATGACTTGATTCGTGACAAAGTAAGGAGCATTAAGGATTTTGGACTGTAAGGATTGGATTCGGGAGGAATTTGATGGTTTAGTGGAGACCCAAGATGGTCCGGATAGGCTTTTATGCCATAATCGAAATTTAAGACATGAATGGATGGGTGTATCTCAAATACACGAATCTATAAAAAATGAGAAAAAATGAATTATTCCTATTTGAGAATGTAAAAGTTTATTTCTAACTTCAGAAAATTAAACAAGAATGGTTTAGAAAAACGCAACTGTGTAAAATGGAGGATTTAAAATATTCCACAGAACAAAAATTTTTATTTGTCCTTAAATGTAACAGAATACTACGATCCATTTATGTCTAAGTCTCATTGTATAAAACTAGTTTTTACTAGGTACTAAATAAATGATATCTAATTAACACGTTCTAAACTAATTTATAAGTTAAATTATAAGATGATAGAATAAGACGAGCAAAGAATAATAGCAGAGATGGGATGCCAATTTAGGCTAGAAATTAAGTGATTTTAGACAGAAATGGCGGGACAATCAGAATTGACTGCATGGATTTGTTGGGTATACTTAGGAGTTGAACGTACTACTTCTACGATATTGGTGCAAAGCCAAACATGGCTAGAGAAAGGGGAGGGAAAAGGGATATATCATTAACTTTAATATGGAAGACCATTTCGGATTGTTTAACAGCATGATTTATTAAGAATTATGCATAACAAAAATAGATAAAATAAAATAATTGAGAAATCATATACCATCATGTTGAATAATTCGTTGACCAATTGTTGAAAAAATCAAAACAAGTAATTCGAATAAATTAGTGCAATGTTAGAACCGATCGACCTTGTTCCAGTACTTATTAGCAAAAAAAAAAATGAACCACAAAAACAATTTCATTTCCTGAATTGATCGTCGGGTGAAAGTAAAATAATATAAAAATGCAGAGCTTGGCAATGTCCATTTGTAAATAACCTTGCTTTTTTATTGGTCAAGGAAATCGCAAGCACTGCTATTCTATTCATTTTAGGATCCCATTGTATACTTCGATGTATTTTTTACAACTTCGATCAGGGTTTCTTTATTGACGAGAATGATAACTCTTGTTAATTAACAGATGGAGGTTCGTGTCTTATTGAATCTTCAACGGAGAGCTGTTATAGTAGGAACTCATAACGAGAATAATTCGATAGGTAACAAAGAATATTATTGAACTACAATAATTAGTAAAACTATAAAATACGACAATAATAAACAGTGCTGGATGATCCATATGTGCAATGTAGACAATAAATAGCCTATGGGCTCATGAGCGTAGGCAGAGGGGAACTGCGACTCCCCTGTAGATTTTTGGGGCCCATGAAAAAATGAAATTATTTGTGGAAAAAGTAAACTTATTTGATACATGTTTCTTTTTGGAAACATGCTATAATTAGGAAGGTACAGACAGAGAAAAATTATGACGTCCAAAAAATCATTAGAAATAATTCCAAAACTGCCTATAGTTTCATTGTGCGAGCCATTGGTAAACCCTGTTAACGATTTAAATTCAGTCGTTTCATTTTCAATTATTTATTGTGATTATAGGAAATAAAAATTTAAAAAGTAATGATTGAATATTGTGAAATAGAAACAAAATGGCGAGGGTATTTCTTGGAATATATTTCTTTTATCCTACGTTTCAGAATGGAACATATATATATTGTATTTGTGTGTGTGTACGTAAGTACGAAATGTGCGTGTAATGAGAAGGGCTTACTGGAAACTAGGACATTGTGGCAACCAAAGAATGTTTAAATTCTGCAATTTATGTTTACAAAATACGAATCACAGGTCTTTAGCTCCTTAAAATTCTTAAGGTAGTTAATTCAATGTTAGATAATTTCACATAGAAAAAATGTTAAAACAATAAATAATTGTACAATTTAGTTATTTCTATTCTCCTTAACATAATATAATGAATTTAAAACAGTTTTTTCTCATGCCATTTTAACTGAAAATAAAAAAAAAAAATTGTATATAAGTACAGGCAAGATAAAATAGTCAGGTAAACCAGAACGACAGGTAACCCAGTTACAAATCTTCCCTCTACGCCACAACCCCTGATGAAGACCTGAAACTCAGGTCGAAACGTCGGCATAAAATAAATAAATATAGTTTTGTTTATTTATGTTGTTCTTTGCTGACCGCATCCCCCGACAAACTTCTTCAAGTAAAATAGTCAGGTTTAATAATCTCGTCATAAATAAATTTACAATTTATACTATGTACAAAATAATAACTTTTAACGAAATTTAAGAGCTATATTTTATTGATCAGCATTTTTGGTCTGGAGTGAATAGCTGACTGAGCAATATTAAAAATCTTACTATCACAAAAAAAAAAAAAATCTCGTTTCAAATAAAGAAGAAAACGATAAACTCTTAAACATGAAAACTACACAATAGGTTTTATTAAATAGAAAACAATTAACCGGTACTTTCTTTTATCGTATATTATGTTAAATTAAAATATCAATTACTGTTTTACGTATAAAATACGGATATTTGTAAATTAAATTGATTGTATGTGTTGAATATTAACCAATAGTTATAATTAAGACTAAATATTTTTCAAATATGTACAAAGGTCAACATTATTACTTATAACCTATAAGCGCAAATCCAAATTTTTGTTTCATGCTGAACTAATTAGTATCAATGATTATTCCAGTAAAATGAAAAAAAAAATCCGAAAATGCCTGATAGTTTGAATTTTTCATTTTTACAAAATATGGAAAATAGATACTAAAAATCATGTATACGAAAATTATGGAGGATAAAAAAAAAGTATTTAAATTTATATTATTTTTTGTTCTAATAATTAAAAATTTTCTAACTTCATCATGGTTTATATTAATAAAAATATTCCTCCGGAAGCAATACTCATTTTATGTTGTGCAAATAAGGCATAAGAAAAGAAACGTTTCGCACATAGTAACATGATTTAACAATAATAAAATGTGAAAATTATGTTTGACAATAAAGGTGATTTAAAAATTGTACTCTTGTTCACAAAAAGTTATAAGTTTTTCCAAAATACATTACAAAAGGATCTATTGACTAAACAAATAATTTATAACAACAGCAAATGACAAACTATAAAAAAGTGTTTCAAAATCATTCTATGAAGGCAAAAAAGAAAAGAAATTGAGTGAACTTTGGCTTTAGGAACACATCGGAAAAAATAATTCATGCCAGATTTCTGAGATATCCCTAGGGCAGATATTTTTTAATCAACCAATCATGGAATATAAAATCTAGAGCTTTTTAGGGGAGTTAATTTTTATTTAAATTTTTTGATTAAAAATAATGTACCAACAAAAAACGATCATTAATTTCATACAAATATTTACAAAAAAAAATAGGTAAGACGTTTATTTTGTCGGGTTAAAAGTTAAACAAATTAAGTAAAAATTTTCTAGTTTTAATTTATTTGGTTTTTCCTGTCTAAAATGTTAAAAAGATTCAACTATAAAGAATTTATTAATATCATAAACATCATCTTATTAAAGTAAAACTACTATTTCAATAAAATTATGAAAAATAATTTTTTTTTTTATCATCAATTATCTCAAAACTTAAATTTTCGAATGAGTTTATTTCACTTGTAAACCAAAGATTTAACCTATTGAGTTTTCTTACAAATAAGGATAAATCAACAAGATTGGATGAATTTCGAGCAGATAATAGAGATATAATATGAAATAATAGCAAATAAATTGTAAACTAGACATTAAGGAGTCACTAAAAAGAAAAAAACCTGATATTCGTCAAGTCGGTGTTGGTTAGGCTCGAGAGAAAGCTTTATGTATATTTCTACCTAATTAAAATTTCAACCAAACTAGACACCATGATTAATTAGCTATCTCAAAACAATTAAAAATAAAATATAATCATTGCCTACAACAGTAATGCTTTGAACGAACGACTGATTACACAACCGGTTAAGTTTCCAGAAATGTTAAACAAACATAAGAAAATAAAACAAAGAAACACGGAAAAAGAAGCCTTTCCAAAAAATATACCCCATATATGGCGGGCAAGACGAGTAGCAAGCAATCCCACGGTTATCAGATGGAGAATGTCAGGGATGGAGTAGATATATAAAAACATGTGAATCGTTAGGATGGGGAAACCGGCCAAGGAATTCTCTTCCTACTCCAGGTTTATTTTTAAACTGCTGTTTTTCACGTGATTGTCAACACTGCGGAACAATGTACCAGAAGAAATAAACATAATGAAGTTGATGCCGAAAGGTAGAAGAATTATTTTGATGTGTTGATATTCGGCCGTAGATTGATATGTGGAGAAGATAGTCAGGGGGTGCGGTCAGAAAATAAATAAAAACTATTCATACGTACCGACGATTCAGAATTATTATATATTATAGAGAATAATTTTATACACAAGAGTTCTTGAGCAATTCGGCGAAAAATCTGTTTACATAACTTGATAGAGGTAAATGAGAAAAACTACAAAAAATAGAAATAATGTTATATTCAGAATTAATATCAAATAAAAAATACGGGAAAATGTTAGTACGATATAATAAACAAAGAAAAAATATAAAAAGATGACAGATATTTCAGAGATAATTGTCCTAACTGAAATAATTAAGGATCTTAAAATCTATATGATGGTACAGGTGTATACCTGTATCACGCTTTGTTTGGAAGAAATTCACGTCTAAAGATTTTCATTTTTATAAATTATTTAGGCTATAATAAATAAATTAATAAGTGTTCCAACTACTTAAAATAAAATATAACATTACATTCATATTAAATGTTTTTTAAAGCGATTAACATAAGAATTAAAACACGCATTACTCTTTGACATATTTTTCCACAGCAGCAGAGGTCGATGCCAGATTGGTTATGTGGTATTGTTTCGCAAGTTCCCAAGACCTGACACTAATGATTTTTTTAATTTTGTGTGACCCTAAAGGAGAATCTATACAAGCCCGTCAATTATCTTAATTCTTCATGAAAAAGAATAATTCAGGAAACAACACAAATCCATTTTGGCTGAAAAAAGAAATCGAGCCGCTCTTAATGCTCACAACATTTAATATAAATATTAATGTTTACATTTAATTAATGAATTAGTTGGATTAAGCACATATTAATTTATTTATTATAACTTACAAAATCATAACAATGAAAATCTTAAGACGTTAATATCTCCTAAACAAAGCGTTAACGCACGTAAAACACTGCCATATGGTAATGTTTTCTAGTTTTGAGGTCCTTAATTCATATTTTTATTTAGAGAAAAAAATGCTGCAACATTCTGTATAACTATTTCATCCATATGTCAGTTAGTGGTGTTATAAAAAATTAAATTCAATGTAAAACGACATTTCGCACCACTTTTTATGCTTTTTATTTGCTCAATAGGGTTATTCACTTTTTATTTCAAACATTAATAATAAAGGATTGCCTTAGATCTTAATCTAGATGATATTCAATAACAAAATAACGGAGTTTTATCACTTAATTACTTTCTGGAACCGATCGATACCGAGTATGTTCATCATTTTGCAATGGAACACAAAACGTGACTGCTTTACCGACACAAACTGGACGTGAAACCGCACAGAATTATGATATTAATAAACTTTATTTTTAAGCCTTTCGAATGTAATATTCTAAAAACGTGCTTCCTTAGCCGTTTAGAGGATATTAATTTTTTCGTGATCAACATTTGTCGTGATACACGAATTAAGCAAGGCGTCTGGATTTCGAAAAGTAAGACGTAGAAGACTACAAGCCCGAAGTAGATACAGAAAATTATTATATTATTGTACATATCGATCATAGATTATGAAAAAAACATCAGAATAACATAGGAGATTCCCCACGGACAAATTCATCTATACTGCTCATAAAAGAATGATTAAATACTAAATACTTACAAAATATTTTCTTTAAACAAAAAAGATGATGTAGCGACTTACCTAGAAAAAAAAAGAAAAAATAATAAAAATTAGAATTGAACATAAATTATCCATCATATATTTCAAACAAACTAACCCTAAAAATAATACTAATTACGAATCAAAATAGAAATATAGTTCATAATTACATAATTACAACTAGTATAAGATTGAGATACTTGTATTTTGTAAGCTAATAAAGAATCGTTAAAAAGAAAACCCCCAAAAAACAGAAAAATCTGAAAAAATAAAGAAATATGAATACATAAAATTCTTTTTTTTTTCATATATTTTTTTTATATAATAACAGATCGGCCTTACATGCTTAATATTATAGTTAGTTTCAGATTCTTAAGTCATATAACAGAAAGTCCTTATTTACAAAAATCTAAATCATATTTGAGTGTCCTGAATTAAATTATCACTTCATAAAGATTTTTTTGGATCATTAAAATTGTAAAGATATTCGATTTAAAAGAACGTGAATAGAAATTTTCGGTGATAAATTCAATACCAAGTCTATTAGTTTTATCTTCAGTTATATTACTCAGATTGTTTCTTTAAGTTATTTAGTAGTAGACAAATTTTATTATCTTCCAAATTAGCATATGGATACTTCCTGACGATTTATAAGTTTCATGTTGTAGAAAAAAATAAACATGTACACGAACTCTAAAACATCCGATTTAAGGCGCAATTCAGATGATTTTTTTAGTTTTATAAAGAATCTAATTAACTTTCAAGTGATTATGTATGATTTTAACACAATGTGTACTTTTTGTAAATATAATTATTTTTCGTTATTTTTTCCCAACATTTTAAAGGACTTTAAGACAAAATTGAAGTATTTTGTTTAAAAGTCCTCCGTTCATGCAAGTTTCATCAAAACCTTAAAGTTATTTAGGTACCATTGCTTTTAGAAATTTTTTGTGTAAATTTTCATTATTGCACAGGAGTGGGAGGAAACCCTCTCTTTGCCCTTAACAAAGAATAGGAACATTAGTTATGGAATAGAAAGATTAGTCAACGAATAACTAAAAATGTTTGTTTTTTTTTCTTTACTGAATGGCTCTACAACGTAAACATCCAAAAATTTGACATGATTAAACCATAACATATTTTACTAGTATCAATTAAAAAACTACAATCTACGATATTTTTGCATAAGACTTAATAATATTTTAAACCAGACATTGACTATGGTGGAATAAAGCAATTCAGTGCAACAATAGAAATTGCAGAAACAGCCCATTGTTTTGTAATATTTAAAAGTTCTGTAGCATTGTGCGTACACTTTAGTAAGGTACAATGAACCATGAGCAAAAGAATGTACAGATTTACGTCAGCAACTAAATAGTAAAAATTATTATTTAGGGAAATGTCGGTATCGATAAAGCTTTTAATAAATCAGAGAAGAAAGAAAGGAAGGTAGTTCTCTGGCTCAAAAATCTATCGATGTATAATAAAAAATTACAGAATTATTTAAATCATATTTTTATGGTAGAAGTTTACTACGAATCTTCTTTGAAATTAATTTCCTATAATTTAGGATCATTCCAAAAAAAATTAGAGAAGCGAAGAAAAGCTTATTTTTAAATTTCATGATTAATCAATTTTAGAATGAGTTCGTTAACTGAATGCCTCTCAAAACAAGTGCCAAAGTTCATCATTAATTTACTAATATGGCTCTTCCAGCCCGTAAGTTAATGTCCAAAATTTTGAGAAAGTTGGATATTAACTCCTTCCATAGGATCAAAACCCAAGTTCCAGGTGCATTAATCTCGCGCTCCCCTTTCACCAGGTGAACTCTGGAACTTAAGAGCACTTTCTGAGACTTTGGAAAGTTGGAAGTACTCTCCTCTGGGAGTCCAGTACGTTACTTAGGGGTAAGATAAAAGTTGAGGTAGAGGATGGATGATGTAGTCAATCGCAGTTGATAGTTCATATTGAGACAAAATTAAAAAAAATATATTAAAATTCGATGCATTATTAATAATCATTCAATCATCAATGATGCTATTACAATCACGCTAATATTATTAAAATAAACAAA
This sequence comes from Halyomorpha halys, assembly GCF_000696795.3. Taxonomy (NCBI): domain Eukaryota; kingdom Metazoa; phylum Arthropoda; class Insecta; order Hemiptera; family Pentatomidae; genus Halyomorpha; species Halyomorpha halys. Next base: position 30,092 of record NW_027114803.1, on the reverse strand, counting down.
TAATAATAATAAAATATTAGAAGAATATAATAGCAGTTTCTTTCTAACATTCTATACTGTGAAAAGAATTATTTTTAATCATATCTTTATGTAACTCACTAAAATAAATGATAATGTAAAAAAAGTTAGCCAAGTCGACATTATAACCACTTCCAGTTATTCTCCAGTGCATTTAACTGTGGAATTTCTAATGAAAAGAAATATTTTTATTAGAGATTTAATTTACAACGTATAAACAATTTGAGCGTTTAAGTATTCAGTAACTGTGATTTTTACGTCCCAAAGCGTTCTAGACGTAAATCGTCAATACCACACGAAATCGTTTACGGTTTTAGAAAATTTGAATCTATGTGAAAAATCGAACAAAGTATAAAAAAAAATTCGTTAGAGAATTTAATTTCTTGTAAGAATGTGTTACCATAATTAGAGTGTAAGGCAGACGTAAATATAATCTTATTACGTAAGCCTTAAAACGTACTTAATTCCTAAAGTGTAGTCTTATGTTCAAAGTTTGGCTTGAGTTTCAGAAGGGAATAAGTTGCAGAATTATAGATATTTTTTGTATTTCGAAAATATTTTCAAACTTGATTTAAGATATCTACGCCTCGAAACCCACTAATTTTTACTACTACAATGAAAAAAAAATCAGATCGAATCTTGCCTAAATTTTATCCAACTAGGACATTATTAATTACGAGATCTATTAGCATAACTATATATAATTTCATAAAAATTGTTATCTAAACTTGGAAAATTTTGTGTAGTTTATAGTAGAAATAGCAAACGAACTTACAGAGAAATACGGAGCAAAGACATTCCACGGCTGACTGTCCGACTCACTAATGAGCCGCAGGCGAGATCAGCTGATCCAGAGTCAGCACTAAAACAGCACAGCCTCTTACAATTAGTTCCGCACGCCATATTTTAATTGGAACCTTCCGCTAGTGGTGACATTGCACTCGCCCAACGTTAGCATTTTGCTCCTCTTCCTATCTCAGTGGAATAAAAGATTACCGATTTGTTTTATTTGTTTATGCCAGAAAACCAATTGATGCGACAGAGAGGTTACGCTTTATCAGAATTTTAAGGTTCGTGGGAATTTCCAAAAGTTTAGAAAGAAGATAAAATAGCAAAAAGTTAGATACGTTCCAAGATGAACCAGCTGGATGTGTAGCAGGCTTCAATGTAGTAAGATTTAAGAAGGATTTTAGCAGGTTTTGATCTAAGAAAGTCACAAAACATTTCTTAAAATAGCTGTGTTAATAGATCTCGTTAAAATGTGGACTGAAATAAAAACTAAGTAGTAATCAACTTAACAAAGTAGTTCAAATTTATTTAATTAAATTCTGCGATTTGTAAAGAAAGATTCCAAAGACCATTAATATATTATTAAGATGAAACCGAGAAATCAAATTTAATCTAATTACAGCTCAACATTGGGGATATAAGAAAGGACAAAAGCCATTTTTCTGATAGTATTGTTTCATCACTCTACAAATATTTCCAAAGAAAATTATGAATTTTCAAAGTAACCCATACATGTAAACTCACAATAACCTTTTTTTATAGTATGGTAGAAACAGAGCAGAAAACACTAGCTAGTAAAGAAATTCACTTGTAATTTATTTCGTAAACTCATCCACAAAGACCTTAACATCCCATTCGTTGCAGATTTGGACCAAAACAGATATGCGTCTTTTCATTACAAACTCCTTACCCACCCTAACCCATTAATTCTTAATCTTTCATCCTTAACAATCCCTAATAATCCTTCGAGGCGTCTGAAAAGAAGAGGACCACGGGACCTTCTTATTTAAATTAATGCTTCAGTACCACCAATGAGTGGTTTCTTCCCAAGATTTTCAAGTGTAAATGAACCATACAACATATTTACTTATTGTATTTATTACTTGTACAGTTGTAAATCACATTAAATAAATAATTTCGTAAAAAATTTAATTATTTCATTTATTAAGAAGCTCTCAGAAATTTTAAATGTAAAGAATACAGTTGGATGAGTACTGTTGTTGGTATGAATTTAAATATTGTACATAAAACGAAAAATTGATCAGTGGCACTAAAATTACTTTTGGAAAAGATACACATCAAGACTTACTTGGACATATCAAATGATGTGATATGGATTTTAAATGATAGATAAGAAGAAGCGCTGTCAAACAGAATGTGATAATTAAATAAAAAAGGTGAAAGAGTAACCAGCGAAATTTGGTTTTGGAAAAGAAAGAGTGAAACCGCTAGGATGAATCTGCTATAAATAGATTCTTAGCATAAAATCAAAACTGAAAACTTTATTTTACACAAAACTGAAAATTTTATAAAAAAGTTTATCACTGGAAAAGTATTCGTTAGATCAAAAATGATTGTTATTAGAATAGATGGGATACGATAAGAAGATAGTGTTTCCAAAACTTTACCGTTCCATTTTCGCCATTTTTCGTCTTTCTAATTTACACGTTCAAAAATAAATTTTTCTAACTTTGCTTTTGAGCTATCTTTTAAACCTGTTTTTTCAGAAGCCCGAACAGGTAATGAGACAGTGATTAGGTACATTATTAGTAATTAATTTTTTCTAAAAAAAACTTTTAGGAAGATGTTTCAACAAGATAGAGAAATCCTGCCAGTGAAACAGTAAGATACCTCGTTCGCTGCCTTGCATTTTTTTTCCATTAGAAGTCAATAATTTATTAGGTTAAATCCATAAATATCTCTAACTTTACTTTTCTCTCAAATTAAGAACTATTATTTTTATCTTAATTTTGTTGGTACAACGTCGTAAATATAAAATGTAACTCTAAAAAGACAGAGAAAAGCCCATGTTACTTCAAGGTCCTGTCCATTATGACCCAGTTCATTTTCTGTATATTCGATCTTTGATAATGATGGTTGATTGGAGGTAAGTAGTAGAGTTTATAAAATAATTAAGGGTTTTGGCTTTTTCTTAATTTTCACACACAAAAAAAAATTATCTATGTATTATTAAATACTTCCTTATTAACGCTTTGTGAACTTTATTTTTATTTTTTAAAGCTACGACGTATCCAGATAAAAACAGAACAGGTATACAGTATTTTGATGCGCGATATTCCTGATTTTCTATCCTTATCTTTAGAAGCGAAAACTTTATTTTACACAAAACTGAAAATTTTTTAAAACGTTTCTTACTGGAAAAGTATTCGTTAAATCTTTACTCAAGCAAATTTGCTCCTACAATGCCTCTAAATAAAGATAAATGGGTTGTAATGTTTTAAAATATTTTAGTAAGAAAAATAAATTGAGTTTTCTAATCTGAGAAAGAATAAATCCTATAAATAAAATTTTGTTACTCCCTGTATTTGATGAACTTATTTAAAGAGAACATTAACGGTTGTGTGGTTTAAAGGGAGGGAAAAAACTCGGTACACTTATTATCGGGAACTGAGGCAATGCATTCCACCTCCTTAGAAGATGAAGATGCAGAGCTGAAAGGGAGGATGTGATCCTATCTATGCAGATGAATGGGAGGGAAGAATGCAGAGCCTTGACAAATGTAGGTTGATAATGAAGTGCCCAGAGCTGGAAGCGGGCAGGATTATATTTGCAGAGGCCACAATGGCTGGAGAGCCATTAGACTTCCAGATCACGTCCTATCGTCTTTGTCGCAGCTGACAGGGATTGTCCTATTGAGCTGCCGATGACGGGAGTGTTGCATAATAAACTAGGACTGCCGTTCTATAAAACCTCAAGACGTGGAGGCCTATCTAGTTTTGGGTCGTTTACCCTTGGCCGAGCGTAAACGGTTATGTGCTCCGACGTGACAGCGTTCGGGAGCGCTTCTCCACAAAAGCTAGGCAAAAACTCTCCACCATACGTGCCCTCTCTTTAGCTCTCCGCCAGGAACAACTTCACTAGTCACTTCGATAAAAAATACATCTCAATAACTCTACTCCCTGGTCACCAATGACGAACCGGCGATATGTAAAGGTTTCTTCTTATGTCACTTTATACTGGGATCACTATATACAGATTTCAGGTCATAGAAGGCAAGGATTAGAATAATAATTTAAAAATCTAACATTTAAAGGAGATTAATTACATACATAAGAGAATAAAATTCCATTAGATATAATATTGATTGTTGAGTGTGATTAGGAAATAGTCGGAAACTCAAATTATTAAAATTTGATTCTTCTTCATGTCTAAGAACTCAAAAAGAATGTTGAAAAGGACATAATGAGAGATTCACTGTAATAATCCCTCAAAAGAAGACAAGGGTTGAGTTACTGTTGGTATAGTTTTTATTTTTTTTGGGAGTGAAAAATAGAAACTATACCAACAGTAGATATTTCTGATATACGGATGGGTTATCCTATAGGTTACTGCCCCATTCTAAGTTATATTGAGGTTCCAAATAAAAGTCAACCCACCCAGGCTGAAAAAAGGCGCTTCTGCAATTACGAAATTGATAAGGCCTTTAGACTTCTCTACAGCGGTCTCCTTTTCCTCTTGTCTGACATGTAATTCCTTTTTTTTTTTTTTCTTGATTTTTGTTCTAGACAATTCTTATCAATTTGTATTTTTGTAATGGTGAATAATAAATTTAAAATTAAGAAAATATAACGTCAAACTAAAAAATACATCCTCTATCCTTTCATACATACGAAAACATTTCTTCCTCATTTTAGTTTACAAAGCGGTTATAAAATCTGCATCCACCTCTCTGTGAAATGTCTCTGAAAGGTCAAAGAATAATCATGATTTCAAAATTTAAATTATTGGAATTTAACTATACAGCCAATTGGCTTAGGATTTTTCAGTAGTCACAGTTCCTCTTAAAAAATAAAATAACTCTACACTTTGAACTGATTTTCTTATTTCTATAGCTGTTGCATTGTCAATTATTTATGACCAAACGAAAACGAGAAAACGCCCTACTTCAAAAATATGATTAATGACTTAAATATTTAAATTCTTCAACAATCAAGATGTTCAAAACCGATTTTAGCAAATATTTATTTAAAGAAGAATATTGTTTTTATATAATATCTCATATATAGCATGAGATAATGAAAAGAGTTCTTGATATATTCGAGTTCTACCTATGCTCAGCAATAATATCAAGAACGGTAGTAATTCACAGCAAACTGAGAGCAGATTCTCACATTACAAACCGGAGGAAACCTTTATCTGTAAACTCATCGAAGGAACATACCCGCGCAATGAACAGGTGTCTTTTTTATACCTTTTTTTTTGTGTAGTGCGTGTAGAAATGTTCCATAAAGGGTGTGCTATACGATATCATCCGTTAATCTGATATTCTGGGGTAGCTCCTACCTTTAACTAACACAATTGTAAGTTTTATCGATGTTGATTAAATTCTTAGAGATAAATGGAAATAACCATGTTCTTGATTCGACTAAAAAAAAAGACGGGATTTGCCGAATCGCTTTTTCAATTGCCTTTGATACACGAACTGGATGTCTCATGACCAACTTCTTTTCAAATATCTAAGGGATTTTCTGAGAATAAATTCTGATGAAAGATCACAAACTAGTAGGCTTATGTAGTTACTGGTTTCGTATTGGAAGGATGATATAAGCCTAACAAAAAAGGTACAATATATGGAATGTTTCATTCCATATACCAGAAATGGCAAGTTAGCGGGAAAAATAAATTATGGAAAGTTAAGGGTTTAATGGACAATTTCATTTGTGAATTAGTCACTGACATTAGGGATTCTTTCTATGATTCTGGATTGTGAATAGTTAATAGTTGAGTGGAGTCGAGCTGATACTCAAGTTCAACTCCGCATGGTCAAACAGGTCTAATGATTGTAATGTTGGAATGGGTTAAAATTTATGATGGTGTTACCGCATTAATCTTAATTTTGAGATTTAAATGCTTTTAATACCGACTGCCCAACAGTCTCCTTTAATAATGTTGATCTTACCCCTGTCGAACAGATCCGCTACCTTGGACTACATCTGGACAAACGACTAACCTGGAATCCTCACACAAGACTGAAAAATTGCACGTCGATTTCGACTTTTACAGCACTTATGGACAAACGATTCAAACTTCCAATTCATTACAAAAGACTGATCTACATGACTGTAATAAGGCCTATCTGGACATACGGAGTTGAGCTTTGGGGCTCCTCTAAACCTTCGAATTCCTCTCCTAACCAATCATTGCAATACGAAATCCTTCGTAAAATACTCAATGCTCCTTATTTTGTCACAAATAAAATCATACATAAAGACCTACTTAATGTTCCACATGTAACCGACCTAGCCCGAACCAGATATCACTCCTTCCATTATAAACTCCCTAGCCACCCAAACCCACTAGTTTATAACCTTGCTACCTCTTCCATTACTGACAATCCTCCGAGACGCCTGAAAAAAAGATGGCCACGAGACCTGCTAAAGTAAAACGTCATTAGAGTGCTGCCAATGGGTAGTTTCTCTACACGCCTATAACACTCCAATTTAACCGAGATCAGATTTACTAAATGTATTATAATGTACAGTTGTAAATATCAATAAATAAATATTTAAAAAAAAAATGTTTTTAATAGAATTATCATGACTGACCATCAATAATCAAGTACCGACTGAATATTGAATCAATGAATGAATGAATGGTTTAATCAAAAGTAATTATGATGTAATGATTCGAAATTTTGTTTCAATATCTAAGAATGGTTAAAAGTAAGTTAATGAATACAACTTTTTAGTGACAAAATGTTTAAAACAGCAAATAAACTTACGAAGTATTTATTGACATCGTATACTCGGACTTGACAAAAAATTGTTGAAACAGTTACACGCACACCATTCAAACTTTAATCTCCTCTTCGCGGCATGAGCATTTTGTTAAGATCAATAATAAATGTTGAAGGGTTCTAGTAGCAGTTTTTTTATCGTTTCAACTTGTATAAAGATTCTATATAAGAAGCTTAGAACAAGAAAACAATTTTTTTTTTTTATATTTTTATTTACTGCTATTTACAACTGTACATTATTATACATTTAGTAAATCTGATCTAAGTTAAATAGGAGTGTTACAGGGGTGTAGAGAAACTACCCATTGGTAGCACTCTAATGACATTTTACATTAGCTGGTCTCGTGGCCATCTTCTTCTCAGGCGCCTCGGAGGATTGACAGGAATGGAAGAGGATGCAAGATTAGAAACTAGGGGGTTTGAGTGGTTAGAGAGTTTATAAAGGAAGGAGTGATATCTGGTTCGGGCTAGATCGGTTACATAGGGAACATTAAGGTCTTTATGTATGATTTTATTTGTGACAAAGAAAGGAGCATTGAGGATTTTACGAAGGATTTTGGATTGTAAGGATTGAATACGAGAGGAATTCGAAGGTTTAGTGGAGCCCCAAAGCTCAATTCCATATGTCCAGATTGACCTTACTACAGTCATGTAGATCAGTCTTTTCTAGAACAAGAAATTAAAAAAATAATAAACAAATAAGAGTTACCTCGATCGGAGGCTTTACGTACCTGGAATCGATTGAAATAACCAGCCAGGTTACAGGGGTGAATAAACAAAATAGCTTCCAGAGGGAAAGGCTACCTCTGACAGCTCGAAGTCCCATTCTCGGAACGTAACAGAACACCATTATTTTCTTAATATAAAAACACATTGCTCCACCGGCCAGGGAGACCTTTTAGATTGGATCGATAACGAAACGTTCAATAAGAGGTGTGGAAATAGGAAAAGTCCAACTGAAACTGAGGCGAAAGACGGTGGAAATGTCAGTAGGATCCGCGGCTAATGGAACGGCTACGTGCTCGCTGCCGGGGCAAGGACGGGCACGGAGCGGTTCAGCTCGTTCCCTAGCCCCTAAGTTCTCAGGCTCCGGCCCTCGTAATTGTTTAATGGGTAGCATAAAATAGTTTGATGGCTACATCAGGGAAGTTTTAGAAGCAAATATAATTATGCTATCAGTAATCGCAAGGTCAAAGAAAACAGTCTCCAATCGGACATTAAAAAAACACATTTGTAACTAAACGGGTTCTAAAGGAGAAGAAATGTATACATAGTCCTTTGATGTCGATCGGAGCTCGTAAAAGCAACAATAATCTGCTCTGGAAAACATTTAAGACAAATAACACATTCCATAACTGGAAATTATGTTGTTAGGCAGCGAAATAAAAAGTTTCAGAACGCGAACGGTGGCAAGGAAAAAATTATATAATCACCAAAAACTAAATATTGCATTTTCTTGGAGAAAGTTGCAGAAGTGGTGTCCAGACCATTTCTGGCGTCCCATTTATGATTTTAGAGCTGGAAAGTGTTCAAATTGGTTTTAAAACTGAATTGTTTCTTCTGTACACGAAATTAGCCAAATCTGTCAATATTCCATGACTCTATCATGACCAGGCGCAATCATTTCAATTTCAAGATTTTGCAGGGCCTTCCGATACAAAAATTGCATCACTTGTTCTTCTAACATCAAGTCAGAATATTTCTGTCATTCAAAAATTATTGTTATTAGATTAGATGGGATGCGAAAATAAGATAGTGTGTCCAGTTTCAAATTTTCACGTTCAAAGGTAAATTTTCCTAATTTTCGTTTTGAGCTATCTTTTAAAACTGTTTTTTTCAGCGGCTCGAGACACTGATTAGGTACCGAATTACATTATTAGTAATTAATTTTTTCTCTAACAACGTTTAGGAAGATGTTTTAACAAGATAGAGAAATCCTGCCAGTGAAACAGTAAGATAGCTCGATCGCTGTCTTATCTTTTTTCCCCATTAGAAGTCAATTATTTATCTGGTTAAAGCCGTAAATGTCACTAACTTTACTTTTCTCTCTAATTAAGATCTATTATTTTTATCTTAACTTTGTTGGTACAACGTCGTAAATATTTAGGGGTGTCTTTTGTATGAGACTATACGCACCTATATAAAATGTAACTCTAAAAAGACAGAGAAAATCCCATGTTTCTTCAAGGTCCTGTCCATCATGACCCAGTCCTTTTCTGTTTGTTCGCTAGTAGTGGCATGATGGCATGATGATATTCTTTTACAATGATGGTTTATTGAAGGTAAATAGAGTTTATAAAATAATTAAGGGTTTAGCTTCTTAATTTTCACAAAAAAAAAAAATGTATCTATATATTTTTAAATACTTATTAAACGCTTTGTGAACTTTATTTTTCTTTTTTAAAAGCTGCTACGTAACCAGAGAAAAACAGAACAGGTATGCACCATTTTGATGCGCGATATTCGTGATTTACTGTCCTGATGGTTCATTAGAAGTGGTTTAGAAGCTCAATGTTGGTTATTGGAATCTTCTAATAGTGATCATAAAATTAATTTATGTCTTTTGAGCTTAACTTTAATTCTAAAACTTCACAGCTTGTAGTTGAAAACGAACCTTGAGTTTCAACTAAAGGTGATGCAGTAATTATTTTAATTAATATTAGCTATCAATCTTCCAAACAACCAATTATTTTATGATGAAGTCTAATTATAAACCTAACTATGATGTCAAGGCTACATAAAGTTTACTGTATACATGCAAACCATAGACATTTCATCTTAATAATAAATTTTAAACAAATAATAGCTATATAAATAAGAATTTTTACCAAGGTTCTGACATAAATTTAATATGAAAACAATTACGCCAACAATTTACTATCTACTATATAGAAGGCCCATTAGGTCCTAAAGAAGCGGGCTACAGAAAACTGTGTGTGGTCTGAAGAACTTTGTATTCTTAACATTCAAAACTACTAACTAACCAAACAAAACACCATTTAACGACTAATATGTGTGTGGTCCCACTCACCCAAACTAAAATGAATTGCTTCCTAAATAATCATAACAATATTAATTATCTACGATCAAAACCATAAAAACGATTTTTACGATTCGAACTAAAAATTTTGAATAATAAATACTTTCAAGATCTACGAATTGAACAATGAAATCTAACTATATACAAAACCCTTCAATGGGAAATAATAGAAGAATTCAAATGAATCAGTTCAGAATCTAGGAAGACAAGGGCTAAAAAAGCAAGCATTAAAGTTTTATTTCACCTCAAGTCCCAACAACAAGATGCGAGTCGAGTACAGTAAAACCTCACTTATCCGTTTCTTTTAGGACCGAGATTTCGCAGTATATATATAAAAAAAAAAATCCTTCAAACTTAATTTAATTTATATTATTAAATTTAGAATGAAATAAAAAACTTAATAAACAGGTTATATGTATATTAACTAGGATAAAATTAAATTCATTAAACTAATCTAAAATATTTTTATTCAATCCTTAGATACTTGGAATAATTTGGGGGATAAACGATATTTGAAGTAGATCTAACCGAGTTCCAAAACTGAGCATATGAAACTTGAAGTATTGTACGTTTCCGATATTTAAATAAATATAATTTATAGTCACTTTTAACTCGCTCTTCATATATTAGTTTTCAAAAACATATATTTATTTAATTTATATTCTTATGGAAATATTCAACTATGAGAACCTTAGTTTTTAAATAATAAATGTAACAATTTATGATAGTGATAATTAATTGTTCAAAATTGAATATTTTTGAGTTTTGTTTCTAAAGTCGTCTATAACTACATAAGTGGATTAGATGAAAATTCGTTTAGGCACACATTTAACGGATCGAGAATATAAAAAGATAAATTAAAAAATGCAAAAACGGTAATACATAAAAAAAAAATTATTAAATTAAGTGTTAACGTTAATATTCATTGATCCCAATAAATCATCCGAAAATATTTAATGCAAAATTATTTAAAATATTTTAATTTAATCGAATTTTTATTAAATTTATTTATTTTTAAGCCCCCTGGACTATTGTTGGGATTTGGGTTGATAAGAACTTCTACTGGGCATAGTATGATGTTTTAGATGATTACTGAGGAGGATGAATTTCTGGATGTTACATAGTTCTTATTTTAGCTATGACATTAGCAATTAAAATTAAATCAACTTAAATTATCATAAATTGGAAGATCTAAATTTAAATTTTAAAAGCTCAAAGGAATAAATACGAGCCATAAAAAAACAATACAAGAAAACTACGATACAACTAAACTACCAATCATAGTGTCATACGCCCCATATAAAATGTAGAATACATGATATAAATCACAAGGAGTGAGAGGACATTCTCTTTAATGGGCGATATCTAAAGAAGACAACCGTGTTATGAGTTACACAATATCATGGTCCGAACCGTAGAACAAACAAAAAAAAATTCTTACACAACTAACACTTTGGGAGAATCCAAAGAAGGTGTATATCACGGCATTCGACAGGGTAATATATTGGAACAGTCCAAGGGACTTAAAGGATACATAAGCAGAATTATTTACTACACCTTAAAAAAAAAACAATAAAACATTATAACTATTAACACAAAAGATATGAGCCTCTATGGGTAAATGCATCAATATAAATAAAATTAAATAAATAAACATGGTTCATTGCAAGTTTATATTCAAAATTTTAAAAGCACATCTTAATCCAGTATGGAACTAAATAACTATGTAAGCTAAATATTGATATATTCTGTACATTGTTATTGGTTTAATAATGTAAAGAAAACGTATATAATTCAATTTTATTAGAGGCTTTAATTTATTGGAGACAAACCTGAGGCACCGTGAAATTACTGACTTCTTCTTGGCAAAGAGTATATAATCTTACGAGATTTACCATTTATGTGAAAACTACACATTATCAATAATTTTTTTTTTTTTATTGAATTGACTTACCAGACTTCCTAAAGAGAAAATCCAGAATACACATTATCATATTTCAAAAATATATGTGTCTATATTCGGTTAGTGTGCGTTCAAAATAAGAAACAAGTAACAAGCGACAAACAACCTTGTACAACAGTAGGGGTGGAATTAAGATATGCTAAACAAGCTAAAATATATAAATAAATATGCATTTATTTATACATAAAATGTGATAAAAACATATAAATATTTATTATAAAATAATCCAAAAAAAAAAATTAAAAATTCAACTTAAAAAAGTATAAAAATAATCAGAATATCGTAACCAAAATTCTAATTTCTTATTTCTAATTTTAAGCTTTCTTTTAAAGGTTTAAAAAATAAATAAAATTTTAATAATTAATTTAATTCAAAATTCCCATCAAATATCAATAAACATGCAAGTGAGAAGCATCTTTAAGTCTTCAAAAACAAATGTAATGTGTTGTAAAATCGATTTGTTTCGACGGAAAGATCATTCAAGGTCCACAGACGTAATAGCAGCATATGGTACTGTGAAGTATATGAAAGCAATAAAATCCCAAGAACTAAGCCCATAAAATTTTATAACAGTACATATATATTTTATTTCATGTAAAATAATTGAGAATTATCTGTGTAGTAATTTTTATTTATTTTTTTTTTTGGAACTTAAAAACATTTTATTTAGATTAAATAAAAAAAGTACCAAATATGTACACAAGTGCGCACGCCAAATCAATTACCAAATTTGAATTTTTAAAACAGTAACGATAACCGAGTGTGTGGTTATTACTTCGTCATAAAATAATATTGCCGATAGTAATTAGGTTAACCTCTACGCAAGGACAATCGTGTTTAACTTTCAAACTATAAATATTTTTCATTGCCGAATTGTAGATCTCAACTCTTAACCCAATGCGTTGCAATAATGCCATTCAAACTTTAGCTGAAATTCGTTATAGTATTTAAGCGTCAATGAAACGCATTTCACGTTAGGATAATAATAGGAATCTAAATTTGACTGGAAATTAAATTTCAATTCTGTAATAGTACTAATTTTAATCATTCTAATGTAATATAAAAATAGTTATATTGAGGAAGGTTTAGAGGTCAGGTGACATCGACAATAATAATTATGGAATATTATATGGAGATCTAGGAAAATTGTATAGATATTAGTAAATGTTCAAGTCAAAAAACATCTTATCGCTAGAAACTAAGAGAAATAAACTTATAAGTTTAGTATAGTAAACAAATAAACTAAATAAAAATCTTTTTGGAATGACTTGCAGCATTAAAAAGGAAAAAAAAATGATTTTTAATTTCCGTTGGTTGTGATGACCAGTTGAGAATTAGAAAATAACATTATTTTTTTTCATTTAATATTAAGGGCAAGAATTTATTTAATATGAGAAGGAACTGGATTTCTTTGAAAATTATATTGAAGTTCCTTCAATTAATCATTTCACTTGGTTTTGAAAACAAACACTAGCAATTACAAAACACGTTAAACAGAACAGCATAATAAACAGCATTAAACATTCGAACTAATGTCTTTAAGAAATTAGAAATCTGCATAAATTAATTTTATTTACTCTTTGATACATATTTATTCACCTAAGCCACATTGTAATGAACATAATAATATATTACAGCCAGAATTGTGATAGTTCAGTAAAATAATTGTGATATATTCTCACATTATTATTAGGGTCTCAAATTATTATTAATACGATTTTTGAATAAATGTAATTTTGAAGGAAAATTGTCTAAAATTTTTTTTGTTTTAAAAATTACTTGATTACAAGTCAATAAAACAATATTTTAATGGTTAAAATTTTCAGAAACAGCAAATAAAAAGGCGAACTATTGAGGTTGTAACTTAGTTAATTTTTTCTTTAAATAATTTAGTCCTTCTAGATTTTGTTTTTAGATTTTCTTAATTGAAAATGTCTAAAAATTTTATCACTCAGACTCTCATGAACTCTATGAAACTACTTCAAAATTAGCAAAAATTAATATTTTCATGTATTTCTTCCACTAAGTATATGTTTTGTAAAATATTGATAGCTGAATAAAAACTTAATATACTACTGAACCATAGCGAAATGTAATATAGTTTTAGTTTTAAACATCTAATGTTGATGCTACAAGTACTACATCTAAACTAGAGGAATTCATCGTCTTCTGTCAGTCTATTAGACACTTTATCCATCGTTGCTTTGCTATAATACAAGCTAGTACACCTGACCAATATATTTCTTTTTTATTCTATATTCGATGTATTCTTTAGATTGGACCGTATGCTGGGGTTGATTTGTGGCAGCCCTAATAGTTTTGGGACAGCCTGTAGAATGATTTCCTATTCTACGATAGTCACATTAATATGCTCATTTCAAAATAAATTTTTTCCTTCTTTTCATATACACTACTGTTAACGCAAAACAACGATATGTTTAATACCATCGTATTATTTCTATCCATAAATCAATGCAACAAATAGAAAAATAAATATGACCGATCGAACTTGCCACTACGAGTCAATATTTCCAGTTACATAAAGAAGAGGGACTATTACGAAAGATATATTTTGGGCAAGGTATGGATTAGACTGGTCCAAGGAGATGGTATTGTCGAGAAGGCTTCATGGTAAGATGTTCCGTTCTTTTGTTGTTAAGATGTACAGCTAGATCCTGGGGTATATCCCAAGGAGAAAAGGATAATTTGTTCTTTCCTCTTATCGAGGTCACATATTCCTTGTAGCTGTTACCGTTCATTTTCCGGAAAATTTTTACCCGTTGTTAACAGTTACATGTTCCAAGATCGTTAATGAGAGGTATGTTTATGATCATGTTCATTTTTATTGAATCATTTAACTTTTTGCGGTAGTACATCATTGTTTACTTTTTTGTGACAGCGGTTTATAATCGAAAGGTGTTCAATACAGCTATTCATTAATTTAGGCATGGTGATGAAAAAAAAAATTGAAAACGTTTCAAGAATATTCATAATTTAGAAACTCAACCTCTTGTCCTTCTGGAACTGAAGACAAACTTTGTATTGAAAGGTGTATGGAATTAAGCACTTTAGGAGGGCTTTAGTTTGAGAAGACGACAAATCCCTGGATTTTGCAGAATTTTTAGTTTTCTACAGAAATTAACATTTGTATATAACTAATTTTGCATTTCCATGCCTCGATTTTCAACCAGCTCATACTTATGAAATGAATTTCTTTTTAATGTATTTTTTAATATTAATAAGCTATATTATTTCAAGGACAAATTCAACCCTTTTTGATTTAAAAATAACTCATCTTCAATGTTTTCATTCTTGAATATTACAGTTATTTCCTATCCCAACATTAAACCTCCCCTTCGTCCAGAATAATATTTTTTTTTTCATGTAATATTCACTTGCTATTATTTTTAAGAAATGTTCCTTCAAGCAAGGCTGAGTCTGGACTGTCAGTGGGAAAATACTACTGTAACAAAGAATTAAAAAAAAAATAGGATAAGATTTGTCCCTTAAATACTTTAATTGATGTAAGCAATAATTTTTGTTTTCATTTTCCCCCTAATTAACGGTACCAAAAATACTGTAAGTATTTAGTGAAAACGTCGACACCTCTAAGCCTTCCAATAATCTCTCAATAACTGAACGATATTTCGCCAATCCAAACGTCTTGAGGTCTGAAAGACTTAAGGTTGCATAAGTGCACGATTCAAATCAAAAATCGAAAAAAATATGTACCAAATGATAACATACCGCTTTAACAAAGTTGGTCATTTTCTTTCAGTCCTAATCATTCCTGAATCGAAGAACCGATTACAGCTATGTTTAATCACAAATGATAAATATAAATAATTAAAACGATATTTAACAGAATAATAGAAAATAATTGACAAGGACAAAAGTACATGACGGAAAACAATGCCCATCACTCAAACTTATCTATATCCATGCAACGTCATGCAAGTTGGGGTTTTAAGCACTGACGTATACCGCTCCTTGTATACAGGAAACCAAAGAAATATAATTATTTTTAAAAAATCACTCAATAGTTGGTTTTGGCAATGAATCCAATCTATTTGGGGGATATAGACTAGGTGTTTTTTTCATAGCCAGAAAGCTGTCAATAAGTTTTTTCAGCAATTTTCAAAAACTTGGACACATTGAAGTTCTCACCAAATGCTATAAGATCAATACAATGGATCCACCGTGACAGTTGACAAATCGGAAACAACACTGACATAGGAAAGTTCTGCCTACCTCCTGATCCTGAACTTGTTTCCACTCCCGAAGACCATGATGGAACTGAACATGCTGCCGGATCAGAACAGCTGAAGACAACCCCCGGGCTTGGACATCACAGACGGCACTGGCACTACCCGAACTGTACCCCACGGAGGCTGACTACCGACTGCTCCAGCTGTCCGTCCCTCTCCGCTTCCCCCCACCGCTCGTCCACCCTCCGCTTTCTTGAAATGTTTTAATGATTCAATGTCGTACTCTGCAATTCCGAAAAATAATTATAAATTGTGCTCATTCTAATTGGAACATTTCGCATACAAATTTGCCAATTGAATGAAGACTAGTTCAAATCAAGAGTACGAAATAAAGTACAGAAACGTCACGACTGCACACATAAAACGAAGAATAATCACATCGAGAATTTCAGGAAAAAATATACAATAAAAAAGGCCAATATTTTGATTAATTCTTGGGTAAATACTGACCGAATTAAAAATAACTCCATAACTGGTTCAAAATCAAGCAGCCCAACTTCATGTGAATATAAAATATTTATCAAGGTCGATGTAAAAAAGTATGAAAACCAGAATTACTTGACACCGTTTCCTGGGCTGACTGCCTTCGTAAGTCCGGTACTTCATAAATTACAAGTAAGACATGCTTACGTACAGCAGATTGTATTCTTGCAAGGTATTTTATACCACCAATATACAAGGAGAAGGTCATTTCCCACCATTATTAATAAAAATTTGATTAATTTAGTATTGAAGGAATCACTTTTTTATCTTGATAGGAAGAATTTTAGATATATGATGATGAACAATGAAAAGCTATCATTTCATGTAAGAAACATTAGGCAATCTTTAAATACATTTCGAATTGTTAATTGTTGATCAATAAACAATTCGATCAACCACTTATCAGCTGAAACAATAAATTCAACTTCTAGCTATCCAAAAGAAACAAACACACTTCAGAGGTTTTTGTCACATTTTACGTATTTCAAAATTTAATACACAAAAAGGTATTCTGATATATTATATAAATATATATTTTAAATTAGTAACAGATTGATATTTGAAAAAAAAAAAAAAACGAGAAATCGTGGCATCTAATAAAGCGCAATATTAAAATGAAATAATGTGATTTAGTATCCAAGATTTCATTAAATTCAGCAAAGAAAATCAGTTATATTCGATTGTAATTTCCTCCCACTTGCAATTATCTTTTGTTTCTCTAGTATCTTTTTTGATACAGAAAATTCTTTCTTTGTAAACTGTTCTTATATCGTTACGTTAATCACTCATCATTCTTTTCTGAGGTGTATACAAAGTTCTAAAAATGGCCAGTCTAAGGAATGATCGTTTGGGCTCGTATATGAGTTCTTTCGGTAATGAACATGTGTTTAGGCAAATATTGGGCTCATGTCCAACTGCAATCTCTTGGAGCTGGGCCATATATTCCTGCCCCTCATGTTATCCTTTCCTCATGGTAAACGAAATGGTTTACTAAACGTTTTAAATATTTTTAGATGCGACTACCGTTCTAGATGGAGAATAGAAAAAAATCTTTAGCTGCATAGAAGAGAGTATATCACCAAGAGTTTCAAGAGGAAAAGAAGACACAATACGTAAAAGAAACATCATTGCAACGAAATGATGAACTTATTTTCATTTAAGATCATCAATTGACAAATAATATATGTCAGAAAATGGCTGGATTCCGAAGGAAAATTGAATTCCTAAATCATTTTGTTATACTAATTTTAGATTTTTCACATTGATTAAGTGCACATTGCCAATAATTGTAAAATAATAAAAAAAATCTCTGATACTTTTTCGTAAATAGATCCGATGAACAGAATAGATCTATCGGAAATTCCTAGAAGAACGGGAAAACGTTAGAAAATAAATAATTACTTTAAAAGATGGACCACATAACACAAAAAGGAGATCATAACATAAAAAAGGCAATCCTTCCCCGCCGGACCCGCCCCGCCTATTATATCTATTAGATGTTCTACCAAAAAATATGATCTTAACTTAAAATTTGAAGTCAACTATGTTTTTTTAATCTATTAATCATGGCTATGTATTACAAATAATATCAGCATCAAGTTTTCAACAATTATATCGAAACATTCTTGTGTGGCGTGAAATCGGCAATTGAATGTTTCAGTTACAGTACAGATAAAGTAAGTTAGCTAACTTTACTTACTTTAATTACCGCATTCCACTGCATTGCAGTATGAGAATATCAGATAAAAAAGAAAAAAGTAAAAAAAAACTCCATACTAACAAAGGTAATCAAACTGGGAACCATGTCAGTTTTTATCAATCCACCAAAGCATTCATGTGAAAAACAATCCATTCAATTATTTATCCTTCAAGCTAACAAATGAAAAGTATTACATTTGGTTAATATATATTAAAAATTATTTCTGTGGTAATACTCGCATTAATCTTTAAATTTGCATACAATTTACTCATTATAATGGATTATAAAGTACAATACATCTTTTGTAATTTTCCCTCTATGATTTTCATGGCTAAACTTAACACTAACCAAAACAAAAAAATTGTGCTTAAGCACCGATTCGTGATGACTGAATAAGAATTTTGTTTTAATAACATTTTTTTTTTTTTTTAATTTAATAGATAACACGAAACCAATACAAAACTATTCTATCCACTGTGCTCTGTAGACATGGCTAGACCCAAGCCAGTTATAGAGAGATACTGAAAGGTTAGGTGTGTCAAAACTTTACTGTAAAAGGTCAATTTCGTGTTCTATGACTTGAACGCTAAGCCAGAGATACCATCGCAGTCCGATTTTAAGTTTACCACCAATCAATTCTAACACACGGCATTGACAAGTTACGAATTCATTAATTTATTTATACAACTACAATCATATTAAATGTTATTTAGTGATCACATAAAACTATAAAATTTCAATGAAGTAATTAAGTAGGAAAAAGGAAAAATGATTTTTTTTTAATATTATACATATATTTACCAGTTAGTATTTGTTCAATAAGTTTGTCCAAATTTTATACGTTTGATGTAACTCCAAGATTTTATAATGACGATGAATGTCCAAGATTTAAGATATGCCTAAGTCTTAATTATATAATACCCAATTTAATAGTTGATTCACCAAGTTGTGCCTATAAATTGGTTAATGCATGATGAATAAACAATTTGGTTATTGGAATTCTCGATTTTTTTAATGGTTTTCATGAGCATTCTCGACTAATCCCGACTTTTTTTTAACTGGTTAAGGCCGATTCAGGAATTCTACGTTATATCAAGGTCATTTCAAAACTATGTCTAAAAAAAAAAAAAATCAAACACTAATAGATTTCAGTTAGTGTTGCGATCATAATCTAATTTATAACTAGTCCAAAGAGCATTTTCAGTAACTGTTATAACATTTTAATTACACTCATATAATGAAGTTTCAATTAAAATTCAATCCATCACTAATAAAAGTTATGAAGAATAACAACTAAAAATGAGAAAAAACTGTTTAGCTGGGACGAGGCTAGGCTCAATGAAAGTACTATAGTAGTACTATAATGTTTCTATTTGGCTAAACTCTTACGAAAATCCCGTTACCAAAAAATTACGTATTTCGTAGAGTGAAAAAGGATTTTTTTTTTAAAATTTTGAATAACGGGTATGTGTTCCCTTTAAAAAACGATGATTCTTAAGTTGTTTAACAGTTGGAAATATAAAAATAAAAATGAAAACCTATAAATACCACAATATCTTTACTAGATTTTTAAACTTATGTTAGCTGACATCCCAACCCACCCTAACACAGTGCTAACAACATACGCTGATGACACATGTATACTTTCTGTAAACAACGACCCAACTAATGCATCACAAACACTACAGGCACACATAACATCTATTGAAGAATGGTGTAAAAACTGGAGAAGCA
>NW_027114803.1:0-5071 GCF_000696795.3 Halyomorpha halys | reverse complement strand
ACAAAATATGTCTTTATAGAGTTTATATCGCACACATAATAATTTTAACCATGTCAATAATTCGACTGGAACAAGAGAATACAAATATATATTTTTTTGTAGTTAAAAGAGAATTAAGAAATCTGTAAATAAATGTAAATGACCTCATATTACAATATATTGCTAAGAGAAGATGTAACACTAAATTGATGTTACGTAAGAGTGCCTCTAAATTAATTCTGCTAAAAATGGATCAAAACAAAGTTGCTGCTTCTCAAACCTACGAAAGGACAAGCAAATATAGAGTAAGCATGCCAGAATGAGTATTTGACTAGATGTTTTTCAAAAATATTTTTTAAAATCTCGATGCCTAAACTGACTAAATTATAAAGTTGGGTTTTCTTTGAGAAATTGTTATTTTTTTTTATTTTAGAAATTAATTCTAAAGTCTTCAGTCACCTTTATTTTATTTTTTAACGATAGAATAGAAATATATACCGATAGGAACAATTGTACGTTATAACATTTAATTGGATAATTAAAAGTCAACTGTAGCAGTTTTCATCGATTTTCTAAATTCAAGCTACCATGGACTACATCAGTATTTCTAAATAGGAGTTATATCATATGGTGCAATACTTTTAAGTATTCTGTATTTTTTTAAAACGTAATTTATTTAAGCTTGATTTTCATTGCTAAGGTTTTCATTAAAAATTAATACTTAAATTCTTAAATGAGACCCAATAAACAGGCTGGAAGCTCTTGGATCTGTCTAAATACCTCCATGGCGCAATATTGTTACATATGCGACATTAATTTGAAGGTAAACTTTATATTCAACATTTAAGAAATTTGAGTTTAAAAAAGCGATAATTCGAAAAAAATAATAGGAATGACATACTACACGAATTAAAATTATTCCTGAATTTACTGTTGTATTTTAAAAAATGAATAGGACAAGTTTTAAAAAATAACGTTAAACGAAAACGTTTTGATCTAATTAAAAAATTTAAAGTCAAGCTAATTAAAATAAATCGACCAGTATCTAAACAAATTAATTTAATGCCTTCAATAGGATAAGACGCAATAGAGATGTAATAAAAGGATGAGGTATTTATTCCAGATATGAGATGACATTATCTGGAGAAGCAAAGCCTAGTGATGAATGAGGAATGTGAATGATAAGGATGATTTAACAACGGTCAAATCAATGTTTTTCTTAGAAGAAAAACATAATCATAAATATTTATTTGTTTAAAGTTAACTTTTCTTAATTGAAACCATTACTAAGCCAAGAAAACAACAATACAACCATAAAATTACTGATTAATTCATGGAAGCGAATTGACTGACGGGTAATAATGTGATACTGAGAGGGCTCCATAATTATGCAGCAAAACTTCTTGCAGAATCTTAACGTCTACAAAAAAACTTATGTTTTTTTTCAAGTTGTACTGCAAAACTCCTCACTTACATTTTTTTTTTTTTAAATTGAGAAGTAAATATTTAACCTAATTCTCATGTAATATTGTAGTAAGGATTAAAACTCTTAATCTATTTAAACTGAATCCTTTCCATTGTTCTTTAGATTTAAAAATCAATAGTGGTTGTCAAACTACATCTAGAAACCGGTGTACATTATGAATACATAATTTATATAATGTATCTTTAAACCTTCCCACAGCGACAGGAAATATTTTGAAAAAAATAGCATGTAAAACGGTCAAGTAATTTAAAACTTTATTGTGGACAAACATTGGATATATATATATTTTTAAATAAAACTTTTTACAATAAGCAATATTGATAGGGAAGGTTATAATTATAAAATATAATAATGTAATATAAAAATATTAAAATGAGCATATTATCATTTTAATATTTTAAAACAACTGTAAGTTTTCCGAAAAACTGGAACACATATTCCTTTTCTTACGTCGGCCCAAGACTCCCGTTGGAATCCTACACTGCGAACACATATTCATTTTATAGCAAAAAATATTTATATAATTAATTTTTTTTTAAATTTATTTCGAGAACATAAAATATATTTTAACATAAGTTGTAAATTTCAGTTTGTAAAAGGAAAAAGCTTTTTCTTTTATTCAGTTCTTATTTACTATTATAATAATATAAATAAGAATTTTTTTTTCTGATCAATTTAACATGGTAGATCTACAGAGTTTAGCAGTTCAAGTCCTCATATAATTACAATGTTTTTTTTGTTTTTTTTTTCTTTTACAAATCAATATAAATCAAATAAAAACAGAGAAAGGGAATGAAAAGACAGCTCTAGATCTAGGTCAGGTTTCCCTGACACTGGCGATAGAGACAGAAGCTGCTGTTAAGAATACAATTTTCTTTAGATAATATTTGTATTTGTGCTAGCCGGAGGTGTAGGCTACGTGAACGAGGGCGAACCCACAGCACGCCCCCGGCATAGCTAAGTAGCATCCGAAAGTGCTCTCCTTGTCTGGGGAATACTCTCTAAGAGGATACGCTCTCAGCCTTTCCTAAATAAAGCATTTGGGGCGAAATACGGAACAGAAAAGAAGTTTAAGCCGAATGGCCGAACACACCATTCGGAAAAATGTAAAGCGTAAACAGTATCTGAGTATATAATACAACTACTACATTTAGTGACGTAACATGAAAGACAAAATAGATATATAAAAAAAAATTAGAGAGTTGTTAACAAAATAATTATTCGAATTGTTCAGGAATATATTATAGGGAAAATGGAAAATAAATAAAAGATAGAATTTATTAACATACTAAACATAATAAGAATAAAAATAATCCAATGCATGACAAAAAAACTTCACTAGGACAACACCAGGAGGAAAATAGACATAAATTTGATATTTAGGGCAATAAAATGATATATGGAATATAGTAACTGCATAATGAAATTTTTTTAAAATGTTGAATCGTTTGTTAATTACCTTCAATTAATGTTTTAGCTTCAACCAATAGTGACTTAATATAGTTTAATCTCAACATTATTCTTTTAATAAAAATAAAACATTTTCTAAAGATTTCTTCAAACA
Source organism: Halyomorpha halys (assembly GCF_000696795.3). NCBI lineage: Eukaryota > Metazoa > Arthropoda > Insecta > Hemiptera > Pentatomidae > Halyomorpha > Halyomorpha halys. The sequence goes on along the minus strand of NW_027114803.1, from coordinate 2,042 downwards.
CTTATGAAATCGTTCTTAAAGGCAGTGATGACAGAAACATCAATTCAAGACCGAACGCCTCATACCTTTAGAAGAAATATATTAGAAGCAATTACAATACTTGAATAATGCAATAAACTACTAATAAACAAAATAGATTTAATATTAAATAAATTAAACAAACAACTCCAATTAGCATTAAAAAAAATAGTTAAATAAGTAAATTCACTAGAATGCCATAAAAATAGTAATATAAGTCTCATTGTAAACTATGTAGATACAAGTGAAATATTAAAACAATAAAATAGAAGGACATTTTCACACACTGCTTTTTTTTTTTTATTATTTTTTTTTTTTTTATATAAAGACTAAAAATAAAGTAATTTAAAATTTGTTTTTATTTCCGTTAGGGAAATTATTTGAAAATGGATTTTAAAATGTTGACTATGGTGAAGAGAAAATGTTTGAAAACGGCCAATAAAATATGCTAAAACATTACAAAAGTGTAAAACATACAAAGCTATAGAATAATACGATGATTTTTTGTTATTATTATATAATTTTATATTAAGGGTTTTCTTGAGTCTTTGTGATCGATATTTAATAATAAAAGTATCCAGTACGTATTTTATAAACATATACATCAATTATATTTGACATTACCATCCGATGATTTTAAATAATATTTTTAGCCTTGAATAATGATTTCAATATACTTTTTTATTAAGTGTAATAATCGATAATGAGCCCTTGAATGATGATCTAATCACATTATACCCACCAGATAATCTAATTAAGTAGGTTAGTTTAATCATTATTCGATACTTGTAAATTTATATCAGCTGAATATAAATTAAACGAAAGTGTGTCCAGGTTATATAAATAGAAAAATCTTAAGCAATGAATAGCAAAACGGCTTAGGTTCACGTTTATATTAGCCGAGTTATCATCTTCAGTCTCGAAGGAATCATTAAAGGAAAGAAAGAAACTAATTACTTTAAAGCAATACAAGTTTGAAGTCTTGCATAGTTTCAATAATTTTTTTTTCGTATCTCGATGTAATTCCAGCTGGGAATAAGGTGCAATAAATGGTGTACTTCTAAGCGACCTTTACAACGAGAACTCAAGGATATGACACGGCCTGTTTTCCCATTGACACTTCATATGTTTCTTTTACATCACTGCAAGTCTTTCTCTGTTCCTCTATTTAATAATTTCAGAATTTTTTTAAAGAGATATACCCATTTTATTGTTAAATTTTACAATCTACAATTTCTGAAAAATAGGTGGGCATCTAACATATTACTATATAAAGTACATATAAATTAGTAGTTTATCTATAGCGGTTCATATTTTATAACATATGAAATTAATTTATCTACACTAAAGTCGTAGAAATTAGAAATTTTATGAAGAAAATCTTCACATATTAGGGGTATTCATGGTATTTAGTTTAAAAGATTAGAGCGTGTTAAACGAAAAAACTCATGTTAAATGGAGATATATTCTTTCTTTTACCATGTTAAACCGATATAACATATAACATGGTTGAGAGTCTGTTATCAGGTTTGTTAAATGGAGAATGACGTCATGCAACAGACTAGCTGAGCTCGTCGTAGATTAGTTGCTCGTAGTTTGTGTTTTGATTGTTTTAGTATTGTTTTAGATATTTTTTATAGCTAATAAAGTAATGGACGACAATAATAACAGTTGTCAATTAGCTCATCTTGTTTCTCTTCCTCACAAGTTAGATCAACAAGGGGACTCAGTAGCCAAATTTCCACTTTTCACTCACTTTAGGCGTGTTGTAATAAATTACTATAACCAAAACTTAAAGTAAACCATAACATGTAGTTTTGGAAGGAAAGGTTATAAAACAAGTTGTTCGGAAAATCCGCAAGGAGCTCTTATGCATTTAACATTTAACATGACTTTAAATAGGGCTGTTTACAATCCTATATTTATAACATTTAGCATGGTAAAACATTTTACATTTAACACAACATCATGAATATCCCTATTAAATGTTATTTTTTTAATAGTAATCCGTCGAGGAAAAAAAT
>NW_027114802.1:72605-73508 GCF_000696795.3 Halyomorpha halys | reverse complement strand
GATTGGAAATAATGTTACAAGTGCGCAACGAGAAAGCTCCCTGTATTCTTCAGAAATACTAAAAAGATCGTCTCGATAAATAAATTCTAAATCGGTAATGAGAGCAGGTATAAGATGAGACACATTTGAAGGAGATGTAGAGAAATTGGGGCCTAAACTTAAAATGTTGACGACATTGGGGGGAATAGAGGTGGAAGATATATTATGGACCCATTCTTCACTTCCTTTAGGGTAGATTTTATTATTTAAAGACAATTGGTAAATAGTACGTGGACGATCTCTTCCTGGTCCTCAATCCTGACAGAATCCCCGAGATCCTATCAGCCTTTAACTCCTACCACCCCCGTCTTCGGTTTACTGTTGAAGGTGAAATTGACCATTCCCTCCCTTTTTCAGTACAGGTCCCTTCCGTATATCCCCATTCTTTCCGATAAAATTCAAAAATCTTTAAGATCCACTAGTCCCACCCTACGTCTTGGCTTGAAGTACCACAATGAAATTTCCTATTTTTTTTCCAAATTAAAAGACCCTATTCCTTCCTTACACCGTTCCAATGTGGTTTACCGGGTACCCTGTTCAATTCCATGTTGCAATTCCTTCTATATCGGCGAAACTAAAAACCAACTTAAGAACCACATTTCCCAGCACAAAACTTCCATCAACTCCTGTAATCCACTTGCATCTAAATTATCAGAGCGCGCATTAAACCTGAACCATACTTTTAATTTCGACAATCCTTCCATTCTTGCCACTGTCCCCAACCTTTTTTTTTTTTTTTGCTCCCCTTCCTGGCATTGCTGCCATACGGGGTTCGGCAACAGTGGGGTAGTGCGTTAGGGTTACGCATGCCACTGCTGCCAATAAACATCTTTTTTTTTTTTTAAATCTTTATTTTCATATATA
>NW_027114802.1:70277-70910 GCF_000696795.3 Halyomorpha halys | reverse complement strand
CCTAAATTCCGCCAAACCTGCTCGGTGGAATTTGTTCAAATTTCACACACCAACAAAACACTTCTCTACCAACGTTTTGGCACACTCCTGTTCTCTAAAATATCTCTACTATCACTTAAATAACACTTAGAAACAAACTTTAACACACAACAACATAGAAACAAAAACTTTAACACACTCTGCACAAGTCCTCTCTACTCGGCAGTCAGTAGGATACTGTAGAGCTGGTCGGTGTATAAGGCTTCCCGGACCACCTCCCTAACTATACCAGGGACGGAGTTCCATTTGGCCTCTAGTCCAACCACGATGTCCCTGATTTTTTGGTTTATATATTCTTGATTCTTCAAGCTGATCTTAGTGTAAATCAGGTACTTCCTGATTCCATCAGCTAGGGTCCTGGCTTTCTCCGAGGGACTATCTTCTGAGAGAGAGTCTTTCACTCTAGCCCTCTTTTTCCTCTTCTCCTTGGGGCTCTGTGAGCTCACTCGCATCTGTCATTGGGAAGTCCGATTCGGACATTGAGGGTCCATCTCCATCCTTCCCGACTACCAAATTCTCCTTGGAGGGCCAACTACTTTCTTTCTCGGGCGTTAAAATCACCGATAAGTCCATCGATGACCCTTTTCCATCTTG
>NW_027114802.1:62812-69337 GCF_000696795.3 Halyomorpha halys | reverse complement strand
CGCACCCGGACCATATTCCATTCATCTATACACACGGTCAATCAATAATCTTCCAATTAAGGAAATAAAATGAAAATGAAGATATATAATGCAAACAAGTATAAATATATTAGTTATTAATTTAAAAATTAAAATATGGAAAGAAAAAGAGATTGCGAGAAAGAAATATAAAAATAAATAAACATAATAATTGATAAAAAGGCAAAATATAAGTAAAGTTTAACAAAAGAGATGAATAGAAGAAAAAAAAATTATTTAAAAAAAACAAAAACAATAATATATGGTGAACATAACTAATAACGTGCTATACTAATAATTCTGGTTCTTTAATATCCATTTGAGATTCATCACAATCATATAATTCATATGATATTCATAATTCCTTTCACCTCCATTATCTTTTATTATCCTTCACTATCCCTGACCACTGTATTCTTGTTTCTTTTGATGTAGAGAGTTTATTCACCAACATTCCAATTGACAAAGCCCTCCTTATCGTCGAACCCAATTGGACATCCATTGCACCCCACACTTCCCTTAACTTTTTTTCCTACCTTGAATCCCTTCAACTCTGTTGTAAATCTGGTTACCTTACCTTCCAGGGTCAGTTCTTTAACCAAATTTCAGGGCTGGCCATGGGAAATCCTCTAGCTCCCGATCTTTCCAATATTGTCCTAAATAATTTGCTAGATTCCGTTATCCCACTCTTTCCAGTTTACATTATTCTTTCTAAAAAATATGTAGATAATCTCCTCCTTGTCTTAAATCCTGATAAAATCTCTGACATCTTATTATCTTTTATTATCCTTCACTATCCCTGACCTCTATATTCTTGTTTCTTTTGATGTAGAGAGTTCCTTCCTTCATCCTCGGTCCGCCGATATATATAACAAAACTATTGAAATATGGGGAATCATAAAAATTATGCTTTGTTAGAAATAGCAGTAAAATAAGATTTTTTTGATTTTTTAATTAATTTGTATTTACTTCAATTTCAGTTTTGGATGCCATCAATCAACTGTGGAGTAATCAATGTTCTCCTGGAATCGCTGGTAGGTACTCCAACATTACATGAAAAAACAAGTTGGAAATTTGACCCAAATCAAGCCATGAGATTGAATAGAGATTTTGAGGGAGAGCATGGTCATCATTCAGCTGTACTGATAGAAAAATTAGGTCTGGGTATGGACGGACATCGGGAAGAAAGATTCCAAAAACAAAAACTAAGGGATAAAAATGTTTCTATAACTGGCTATAATTCACCAGTAGAGATGTATATAAAGAGATGATAATTCTTCCCTACAGTAGTGCACTAATTTGTGTGGCTATAATAACAAATTGATAATCTTTTATTAAAGAAGACATTAAAATTCTATTAATATGTATAAATTAATTTAATTAGAAAAATGTAAAGGTTTTTAAATTATTACGCATGTAATAACAGAAAATATAACAATAAAAGAAAAACAAACAAAAATTTATTTTGAAATATATAACAAGATTTAATTAATAACTATTAATAAAATAACAATATCACAGATATTGCTGCTGCTTTTTTTTGTCAACATTATTGTCTGGATTCACAGTTCCTGAAAAGTAAAGAGATAAATATTGTCAAAAAAACAGCATACACTAAACTTCAGAATAATTATAGGTGTAGTAACAAATTAGGATTTAATAGGAGGAGGTAATTCTATACTGTTTATATTTACTTTGATGAGGTAATTTGTATTTAAAGAAAGATTACTATACTTCCAAATTTAGTATAAAGCTTTTGGCTCAAGGGTTCAAAACATTGTAAATAATAATTCTAAAAAAGTAAGTAGTGTGCCAAGTATAATTTGTAGGAAATAATGTTATATTACTTTTGTTATAAATGTGTTATACATTGTATCTAGCAAAACTGACTTCTCTGAAGACAGGTCTAGACTGCATATTCTGATCAAGATACCACATTGAATACATCAATAATGAAACTGTAAAACTAAAACTATTATTCTTAATAAAATAAAACAAATCTAAACGCATTCTTGATTATTGATCCCAATAACCTAATAGATATAGATATCAATATTAATAAGATAATAATTTATCTTAGCTATTAAATCATAGAAATAATGTAAATGTTTGTGATTTAATTTTTCCTAAGCTATCCTGAACAAGATTACAACCTTTACACCCAGTTAAGCTATTAATAAGTAAACAATTATTAATGATGAGAGATAGTTGACCGTGGACAAATTATATAAGGAGAAGATGGTTGGTGGGTGTGGTCAAAATATAACATAAATAAGTTGAAATAACTTATTTAATAGAGCCAACGTTTCAGCTAGAATTTCTTTATCAGGGCCACTCAAAGCAAATCTGACACTTGGCTGTCTCAAACAATTATTAATATACAAAAAATATAGAAATAAACAAAAATTAATTATCTGTGCCGATATTTCGACCAGAATTTCAGTGCACCAATTTGACAAAATCTTCATTGAGTCCCTGATAAAGGCTGAAACATCGGCAGAAATAAATAACTTTTGTTGATATGTGTATTTTTTGCTGACCGCACCTCCAGACAATTCAGGTCATATTTAAAATCAATTGTATTCACAATACAAATTTAACATTTAAAATCATTAAAATTATATTTTTTTACACATTATAGTCCATTCTTACCTTTTAATGACACTTTTTCTTTTGGGGTCATTTGAAACTTTGTTTTACGAGCTTGAAATGCTTCCAGGGTAACCTTCATTAGGTTGCCATCTGTAACATAAAATAAAATCATTTATTAGTTTATTTTAACTTTAAAATACTTAAGCTATTAGTAGAAAATGGCAAACTAATCACAATAATTTTCACTTTCCATATTCAAAAAATTTATTTATTATTATCATACCATTTTTATTTATGCTAGCAGCAACTTGATCGAGATCTATACCAGGGGCAGAATGAAAACAGTCACTATCTCTGTAACTCCTATGGGGGTCTAAAGTAGAAAAAAATGCATATTATAGTAAAAAAATAATTAATGTGAATAAAAACATTATTCTAGTCATACGAATGAGAATCAATACATTTTTAATGGAATGAGTCATACAAAATGACCTATTTTTTTCTTGAGAAGTGTAATTTACTGATCACCTTCCTTTGTTTTTCAATTCCAATCAAGGTTGATATCACTTTAAATACTAGACTATACTAAATTAATTAAAAATAAAATGACCAAGGTCTTGCCTTCAGTTAAAGAACATGAAACAAAAATTTGAAATATGAGTAACATTAAGTTATTATAAGAAACATAAGTTTTCTGTCACGAAAACAACCAATTTGGCATGGAAATTCGAAGAAGGTTCTCTTTCTCAATGGTCTCTGAGAAGATGGTACTAGAAATATGAAACTGGTGACATCAGCCTTGAGAGGAAAGAGGGTTCTATATGATGGAAAATAATTTGATGAGAATGCTCTGTGGGACTTAGTAGTGGTCAACCCAATGAAAAGTACTTAAGAATACTTAGTGTTTCACAATCACTGTCTGTGGTAGACTGCATAACTTGAGAAGATGAATAGCTCATGAATAGTGGTTTGTCCATAAGTTGACCATTGAGCAGACATACCATAGATTAGAAATGTTTCAGTAATTTGAAAAACTCAATGACCATCATTTCATCAAAAGAATTGTAGTTTATAATGAAAAATGTATGGATATAACAAGGTGTCTAGCAAAATGGATTGGAGAAATTTCCTGAATTTCCCAAGTTTTTTTTTTTCCAAATTTTCCCTGACCAAGAAAACTTTACTTGAACTGATAATATTTTTTACCTATCAGAAATGCATCAAATACTAATGATTATACAATATTCACTACTATAATTTTTTAACTTATCAAAAGAGCTTTTCAAATGTTCAAATGTTGATATTATAAACTTTGAATTGAAAATAGGACGTTTAAAAAGTTATTTATTGAACACAGACATTATGAAAAATATATTTTGAAGCTGTATAACTTCTATTCTCAGGATTTATAATTTTAAATGTCAATACCATGGAAACCGAAAATCACTTCATTAAATTTCTTGGTAAAGTCAATAAAAATTATTGTCAATGTGTCAATACCATGGAAACTGTTTCCATGCTATTGACATTAAAAAATCACTTTATTAAATTTCTTGGTAAAGTTAATAAAAATTATTGGTTTTTCATCGTAAATTTCAACCCTATATCTCGACCAAGTTTATAATGTTAGGCACTCATTTGATGCATAATTTAATGTTATGCTACTATTTATAGAATAAAGGTTTCATTAGGGTGCACTGTTTAAAATTTAAACACCAGACACTGAAAATAGGTAAAAATATTTGGGGTTTCTACTACCCCTCTCCTCTGCCCTTCATTAAAACTTGGAACCTGACCAACATAACACACTATTCTGAAATGAAATTAACATATTAAAACCATTTCCAGCTTTTCAAAACTCAGTTTCAAGGGGGAGGGGGAAGGGTGGGCAAGAGATGGGGATGGTATATCAAAAGAAAAATATCGATATCGATACCATATCAAAACTAAAATATCGATATCAAAAATTTAACGAATTAAAGTAATAATAATTATAAAATGATACCGTAGCAAGATATAAGAAGACTTATTTTATGTTATAACTAATCAATATACATATGAAACTCCTAATAACTATGAAATAAAGCAACACCACGATAACAATATCATAAACATAACAAATATAAACTAAAATATAATTGTTTTATTGAAGAAAATTTAAAAATAGAATATCAATATTTTATTTTAGTACACATTTATTTCGATATTTCCAATTGTTGTAATCGATAGGAAATATGAGCATCAATATTCCGATATTATTATATTGAAATATCGATATTTTGATGAAAATGACTAAAAAATTGTATAGAGATTTTAAATAGAAATATCCATATTTTATTTTGATAATTACATATTCATTTCAATATTTTCTATTGTTGTAATATCGATATGGTATATAAGCAACAATATTCCGATATTATTGTATTGAAATATTGATATATTGTTTTAAATGACTAAAATATTATATAGGGATTTTAAAATAGGAATATTGATATTTTATTTTGATAATTACATATTTTTTCTATATTTTACATTGTAGTATTATCGATATGGAACATAAGCTACAATTTTCCGATATTATTTTATGGAAGTATCAATATTTTGTTTAAAAATACTAGAACATTGAATAGAATAATTAAAAATGAAATTGAATATTTTATTTTGATAATTACATATTTTTTTTGATATTTTACATTGTTGTAATATCGATATGGACTTTAAGCAACAATATTCCGATATTATTTGATCGAAATATCAATATTTTGTTGAAAATTACTAAAATATCAAGTAGAGATTTTAAATTAGGAATATCAATATTTTATTTTTCTATTACACATTTTTTTCGATATTTTACATTGTTGTAATATCAATTTGGAATTTAAGCAACAATATTCCGATATTATTTTATCGAAATATCCACATTTTGTTTAAAATGATAAAAATATCATTTAGAGATTTTAAAATAAGAATATCGATATTTTACACCGTTGTAATATCGATAAGGCATATAAGAACAATATTCTGATATTATTTTATTGAAATATCGACATATTTTTTAAAATAACAAAAATATTATATATAGATTTTAAAATAGCAATATCGATATTTTATTTTGTTAATTACATATTTTTTTCGATATTTTACATTGTTGTAATATTGATATGGAATATAAACAACAATATCCGATTTTATTATATCGAAATATCGATATTTTATTAAAGACTAGAAAATTGTATAGATTAAAAGATAGGAATATCAACATTTTATCTTCATTATTACATATTTATTTCCAGATTTTGTATTGTTGTAATATTGATATGAAATGCAAGCAACAATACTCCGATATTACTTTATCGAAATATCGATGTTTTGTTGAAAATGACTAAAATATCATATAGAGATTTTAAAATAGGAATATCGATATTTTATTTTGATATATACATATTTATTTCGATATATTGTATATTTGTAATACCAATATGGAATATAAGCAACAATATTCTGATATTACTTCATTGAAATATCAATATTTTCTTGAAAATGACTCAAATATCCTATAGATTTTAAAATAAGAATATCGATATTTTATTTTTCTATTATATATTTTTTTTGATATTTTACATTGTAGTAATATCAATATGGAATATAAGCAACAATATTCCAACAGTTACAATATTGATATGAAAGTATTTGCAACAATATTCCGATATTACTTTATCGAAATATCGATATTTTATTTGATAATTACATATTTATTTTGATATTTTCTATTGTTGTAATTGGATCTGAAAGTATTTGCAACGATATTCCGATATTACTTTATCAAAATATCAATATTTTTTTGAAAATAACTAAACTATTATATAGTGATATTAAAATAGGAATATCGATATTTTATTTTGATAATTACATATT
>NW_027114802.1:62416-62762 GCF_000696795.3 Halyomorpha halys | reverse complement strand
TTAAAATAGGAATATCGATATTTTATTTTGATAATTACATATTCATTTCAATATTTTCTATTGTTGTAATATCGATATAAGGTATATAAGCAACAATATTCCGATATTATTGCATCAAAATATTGATATATTGTTTTAAATGACTAAAATATTGTATAGGGATTTTAAAATAGGAATATCAATATTTTATTTTGATAATTACATATTTATTTTGATATTATAAAGAGATATTAAAACAGGAATATCAATATTTTATTTTGATAATTACACATATATTTTATCGAAATATAAATATATTGTTTAAAATGATTAAAATATTATATAGTGATTTTAAAATAGGAATATC
>NW_027114802.1:61305-62366 GCF_000696795.3 Halyomorpha halys | reverse complement strand
TAATTACACATATATTTTATCGAAATATAAATATATTGTTTAAAATGATTAAAATATTATATAGTGATTTTAAAATAGGAATATCGATATTTTATCTTCATTATTACATATTTATTTCGATATATTGTATATTTGTAATACCAATATGGAATATAAGCAACAATATTCCGATATTACTTTATCGAAATATCGATATTTTCTTGAAAATTATTCAAATATCATATAGAGATATTAAAATAGGAATATCAATATTTTATTTTGATAATTACACATATATTTTATCGAAATATAAATATATTGTTTAAAATGATTAAAATATTATATAGGGATTTTAAAATAGGATTATCAATATTTTATTTTGATATTACATATTTATTTTGGATATTATACACCGTGGTAATATCGATATGGCAAATAAGAACAATATTCCAATATTATTTTATTGAAATATCGGCATATTGTTTAAAATAAAAAAAATATTATATAGGGATTTTAAAATAGCAATATTGATATTTTATTTTGGTATTACATATTTATTTCGATATTTAAACAGTTACAATATTAATATGAAAGTATTTGCAACAATATTCCGATATTACTTTATTGAAATATCTATATTTTTTTTAAAATAACTAAAATATTATATAGTGATATTAAAATAGGAATATCGATATTTTATTTTGATAATTACATATTTATTTCGATATTTTGTATTGTTTTAATATCGATATGGTATATAAGCAACAATAATCCGATATTATTGTATCGTAATAGCGATATCTTGTTTAAAAATTGTATAAATAATCTAAAAATGGAATATCAATATTTTATTATGATAATTACATATTTATTTCGATAGTTTGTAGTGTTTTAGTATTAATATGGAATATAAGCAACAATATCCCGATATTACTTCATCCAAATATCGTTATTTTGTATAATAAGACAAGAAAATTGTGTAGAGATTTTAATATAGGAATATTGATATTTTATTTTAATAATTTCATATTTATTTCGATATTTTACGTTGTTGTAATATCGATATGGAATATAAGCATCAA
>NW_027114802.1:60579-61072 GCF_000696795.3 Halyomorpha halys | reverse complement strand
GAAATATCGACATATTGTTTAAAATAACAAAAATATTATATAGTTTTTAAAATAGCAATATCAATATTTTATTTTGTTAATTACATATTTTTTTCGATATTTTACTTTGTTGTAATATTGATATGGGATATAAACATCAATATTCCGATTTTATTATATCGAAATATCAATATTTTTTTAAAAAGACTAGAAAATTTTATAGTATAATTAAAAATGGATTATAGATATTTTATAATGATAAATACATATTTCTTTCAATATTTTCTATTGTTTTAATATCGATATGGAATATAAGCAACAATATTCTAATATTACATTATCGAAATATCGATATTTTGTTGAAAATGACTAGAACATTTTATAGAATAATTAAAAATGGAATACCGATATTTTATTTTGATAATTACATATTGATTTTGGATATTATACACCGTGGTAATATCGATATGGCAAATAAGAACAATATTCCAATATTATTTTATTGAAATATCGG
>NW_027114802.1:59764-60020 GCF_000696795.3 Halyomorpha halys | reverse complement strand
ATATCAATATTTTATTTTGATAATTACATATTTATTTTGATATTATAAAGAGATATTAAAATAGGAATATCGATATTTTATTTTGATAATTACACATATATTTTCTCTATTTGTAATACAGATGTAGAATATTTGCAGCAATATTTCTATATTACTTTATCGAAATATCAATATTTTGTAACAAAGACTATTAAATTGTATACAAAATTTAGAAATGGAATATCGATATTTTATTTTGATAATTACATATTTATTT
>NW_027114802.1:57573-57902 GCF_000696795.3 Halyomorpha halys | reverse complement strand
TTCTGATTGTCTAGTAACGACACGCCCTGAGATTAAGAGTCTTTTTATATTATACAAGTTAAATATAATTCTATTATCCATTTGATATTAGTGTTCTTAATTTGAACCCAAAGTTGTTTCTTTCATATTTGAAAAAAGTTTAAAAAACTATTCAGATTCTTTTTATTTTATTTTTAATATTTATAAAATTATTACAATATATATATTGCTATGTATTGACATTTTGACAATCCTGGGTATTATTAAGGTGTTTCGTCATCTGCCCATATACCTGGTCAGGGTATCCTTTTGCGAAGCTTTTAGCGTCACCGGATATGAAAACATCAGTA
>NW_027114802.1:56596-56908 GCF_000696795.3 Halyomorpha halys | reverse complement strand
GGCAGGCATGGGAGATGCACTTCGACCAGACAAAGTCATGAGAAGGGCCATGAGACCTGGACATCCCTTATGAAACAGAAGACACCTACGGCACTGCATCCCACAGCATCAGCAGCTATAAGTATAAATTAACTAATAAGTAATCATGTTATAATCGATATTTTATGGCAACCTTTATCTGAATCATTTAAATCATAATAACAAATTGTAAATAAATACTTAGTTTCTTTATGTAGGTTATATACTATTGTATAACCCAATATATACCACCTTTTATTATACTATATAATTAATGGTAACAACATTTTATAA
>NW_027114802.1:45601-54021 GCF_000696795.3 Halyomorpha halys | reverse complement strand
ATTATTGTCCGAGGTGGTCTATATATGGATAAAATAGTAATTTCATGGTCAGAAATATTATTATTAGTAAAACTTATATTTGGATAAACTGTAACTCTTATAATAAACAATAAGCCTTCAAGAATTGATATTATTTCTTAATCTCACTATAGCCTAGGATTTGAAACTACATCATCTTTGATATTGACTTCACTTAAGGCTAAATTTACAGCTTCCTGGGATGCACCAGAATTTACTTTTCTATTTACTCCTGAACGGATTGTCCCTGTAAAGTGCATTTTGTGTTTTTCGAAAATAGAAGTTACTGAAATTAGGTTAAAAAAGCACCAATCCAATAATAAGGAAAATAAGATGCAAAAATATGAGTTAACGATAAATTTTTTAAAATGTGGCCTTATAGGGACTTGTAGAACCGTTCACTGAAACCAATGAGACATTCCGTGAAATTATGGCATTTATACAGCGATCGTAAAGAGAAAAATACGTTTGTTTACAAATGGAAGGAAACCGTTTGAGGTCTACTTTCTCATAGCAATACCTAAATTTTAGAATAGTCACAGTAAATTTGTAATGGTATTCTGCTATTATTCATTTCTAAACTAATATTGATAATAATTTGTATTAATTTTTTTTCTCTTAGGTACTATCTAATTAGTATTAATAATCACTATTAATATTTCCTGAATCGTGAGATTTTAGCCTATTGTTTGCGTTTGCTTTTTTAATATTTTTTATTGGAAGTTATAATTTTTTTATAATTATCCACAACTATTGTCTGATTCGTACTTTCAAAAAATAAGTTATAGAAGAATAAACAAATAATTCTTTACATTTATTATAATTAGAAATACAATACAAGTACAAATATTTTTCCAACTAAGTTAATTGACTCTTCAATTGGGAGAAATAATGAAAAGAAAGGGACGCAACAATGAAACACTTATTTTGTGATAACAACTCTTGTTTGTCTATTAAGGGGCCGAGCCATGGCGAACTCAGACATACGCGAGCATGTGGATGGGTGGCTTGGCTTGGTTGGCCTAGGCTCGTTGCCGAGCCGTCGAGAGTCGGTTTTTTGGCCACAGATCAAAGGGGTTCATGAGAGCGCTCGTGTAGCATCTACACCATTGTTCTTTGTCTAGTTGCAACTGAGAGCTGTTAGGAGGTTAAAGGTGTTTGTTGGTACTTTTTATAATAAGTTTTATATTTAATCTTATTTATTTATATTTAATTTCCTTTCATTTTCTTTTTTTGTAATAAAAATAATACAATCCAAGTGCAATGGCTGAAATCACTAGTACGTCCGCCATGCTTGCCTCTCTGAATAACACTGACATGTGGATGGTCCGCTCTTTGTTTGCCGAGCATCCGATCCGTGGCGAGCGGCCAACATGTGGATCCACCTTTAGAATTTCATTTCCGAGTCTTTATCTGTTATATTGGTAAACACTTACAGGAAACCCTGTACATATGAATCTAATCTGAATATTCAAACCACAGAATATATTTTGCAATCCAACTTTTATTAACCTACGCAACGAGTTTCAGATCTACGCAATGATCTCTGATTTATCAAAATGCAATCTGGCTACAAAATAATCAATGTGGCAATAGGAAAAATAAAAAATAATTGTTATTTAAATTTTCTACATATTTATTTTTTATTTTAATATATTTATTCATTGTTTGTTTTTAGTTGTTGTATTTTAATACAGTAAGCTTGTGAGGAATGTGCATGAAAGCCATTTGTATCAGTGGTCAAACCAAGTGTTTTCCTTGGAAATTGTATCGTTGATATTTTTACTGCGGAAAATCAAAAAATAAGTAACTTGCTGGCTCAAATGTCTAATACCGAAAGATGAAGTTTGTTTATCTTAGAAAAGCGTATCTTGTAAGGTACTACAACATAATATATTATAGAATAAAGGTTGGATTGTTAAAAAATAAATTCGGTCCAGAGGTACTGGACTCAACAATGCCAGTCTTTCACTTCCACTCGTTCCTTATAACTTTTTTTTTTTTTTTGGCATTTCGCTCTCTACTACTCCTAAGTTATGTATATATATAACTTAAGTATCGATGAAGGCTATATAATATAATATATATAACGTGCCATGAAGCCAATCTATGCCTCCTCTACTCTTGGGGTGCCCTGGTGCGTTGAGAAGCCATGTTATGTCAAGGTCCTTCACTTATGTTCGAAACATGGCATTGTCGAATTCTCTGCCTAAATCTGATGAGATGGGCCCCGGAGCTCCGTAGAATTGAAACCACAATCGGAAAGCTGCCAACACTGCTTCCGACAATTTGACCACAACCTGATGCGCCATTGCTGCGTTACTGAAGAGATCAAATATAATCACATTTATATCCTCTCCTAGCGAAAGTGTCGACCTGTAGATCATTAAGCAGTGCATCTGCCGTAGATATCTCCTGTGGTCAAGGCAAGAGGAGGACTTGGAGAAGAAGCGAAAAAACAGGTAGAATTGAGGAGAGTTTTAAGGAGTGTACTCACAGAGAGGCGACCTCACGTTGGAGAACCACCATGTGAGAGGAGCACGGCGGGGACCGAGAGCGACAGGAAAATGGTGCGCGAAATTACATTGAAGCAGGATAGGGTGAAGCACGTGAAGAAGAGGTAATATCCCCAGGCACTTCGTAAACACATTAGGAAAGAAATAGAAAGTTTACGGAAGGAAGTGATAATTGTGGACAGCACTTCACCCTACAACAGTCCATTGTGAGCAGTATGCAAAAAGAGTGCCCCGGACGAATTCCAGAGAATCAGGGAGTACGACCTCAATCATTCTTGGTGTATTAAGGTGCCACATCACATCGATATCCTTCATTTCCTTTCGGATCAAGGAGTTGTCGAATTCTCTTCCCGAGATGCGGCCGTTCCAAAACTACCTCCGAAAACCTGTCCCGCACCTTGCGCACCATTGCCGCTAGAGGTCAATCATGGTCACCCATGTTCTTTCTCTCTTGGCGTCCATTCTCGCAGCCTCATTGTCCCTTTTCTTGTTCCTCAGTGATCGAGACAACTAACCACTTTTTTTTACCAGGTTTATATCGTGTATCCATGTTATATTTGGCTAGGAACACCTTCCAACCTGTAATTCTGGCTGACGCTTCCTTCAGTTTTCCCACTCACTAGAGTGCTTTGTGGTCAGTATGTAACTTGAACCTTCTACTTCCGGAGTGAAATCCGTAAAAGCAAGCACCAGCTCTTGCAGCAACCTCTCCATGCACTGCCTGATATTGTACTTGAGATCTTGTGCCATTGCCGTCCTAATTTCCACTCTAGAGCATTGGCATGTGCTTGTGGCATGGTGATTTACGGTAGAGGTGGAAACTGATTTGTAACTGGCAGAACTGCTACCGGTGGGTTTTCTGAGAAAGATTCAGTATTGGGTCCTGGAATATACCTTTGTTCACCAAAGAAATTTGCACTAACGCCTATGATATTGCAGGTATAGAAAGCAGAAGTTATGCTGTACCACTCTTCTACTTTTTCCCTTGCGAATCCTGTTCCTGAGTTATGCAAGGCCAAAACATTACCAGCCATTTCATCCTCTCCCGACAAAGTACCACGGCAGTTCGTCGAAGCACCCGCATCCCAAAAAGAATTTTGAATAGGGCTAACCCCGTGACATTGTGTATGGAGTGGTTGTATGCTGCGTCTTCCCGTTCCATGGCATCATCAGCTTCCAGTCCCCTTTCTATCTGGTACGCTCGTCACTCAGAGTGCATTGGAGTCGCTCTATTCCTCGGCGGCTTTTTGGATGTTGAGGTGCCAAAGCACTTCCAATATTCTTATTTCCTCTCTGATGCTTGTATTGTCAAATTCTCTCCCACTGTTGGAAGTAATTCTGTCGGGCACACCATATAATTGGAACCATGTCCGAAGAGCTCGTAAAACCGCATCTGTCCTGTACATACCATAGTTACCTTACTGAATACATCGATGACCATGACCCACATATAGCCTTTCTAGGTGAAAGAATTCACCTGTAAGTCGCTTAGCGGTGTGTTCGCGGTAAAGGCCTCTTCTTGAGCTACACGGGGTTGGTGCCGATCATACTTCCTACTGAGGCACACCTCGCATTTCCCAAGAATCTCCTGGATTGTGCGTTTTCTGCCCCACCAGAAATATTTGCGCCGCAATGCTTGTAAAGTCTCATTCAGCCCATGATGATTAGTTTTGCCTTAGTGATACGCCAACACTTCCTTTTGATGTTCTGGATCTCGCAGGGGGCCTACCATCAACGTGCATCAATTAAACGATCGATCTATGCAATTTTTTTCAGTTTTCCATAGCAGTTAGTTTTTTCCCATACTATCGCGTTTCCAACATATAAATGGTAAATCTTACCGACGTTGGATGCTTCTTTTAGTTCTCTATAGATTTGATCCTCTTTGACACCCGGTTGTGACCGGATAGTTGAAATGATACTGCTGCCGTACTTGCTATGTTCCATCTTCAGCAACCCCGTGGTTTTTGTCTTCCAAATAATCTGGTACCTCTTGTTGTTGATAATCTCCTCAAGCTCCTCCATTTTCGTCGTTTGAATTTTCTTCTGCAGACGTCTCCTCCCCATTCTGGTTTTCTGGTGAGGCCGATTGCTGTCCTTCTTCCGGAGTCCACTCTCTCAAAAACTATCGTCCAATTCCAGACGTTTTCTCGTGGTCATATTCTACTGCGTTTACCTTTATTGCTCTTGAGAGCCAATCTGCTACTACGCTTTCCTTGCCAGGTTTGTACTTGATGTCCATGTTGTACTGGATCAACAGTTCTTTCCACCTTGTAATTATCATTGACGTTTCCTTTAGCTTCCCCACCCATTGGAGGGGCCTATGATCCGTCTGGACCCTAAATCTTCTCCCGAGCAAGTAGGATTGGGAATGCTCTATTGACCATATTATGGTCGATAATATGATATATAATTATTATCAATAATAATATATAACCCAGTCGTTCTCATTCAAAGGCGCTGTAACGTGTTTCTACCTCTGTGACACCTTACCTCACTTTCTTATGACAGCACTGCTCCCAGCGCGTACTCACTAGCGTCTGTTGCGAGCGTGAACTGCTTTTGTAAGTCAGGAAACACTAGTACTGGTTCCTTCTGCTACTGATCTACTCATTTTCTTATATTGTCTTCAATGGCCCGATCTTAACCCCTTCTAAGATATGGTGTGTCCTAGAAAATGTATTTGTTTTTGTCCCAGCAATGATTTCTCTCGAGATAGTTTTAGTCTGAATAGTCGCATCCTCTGAAAAACGCTCTTTAAGTGTTTCACATGGTCTGTAACCAATTTACTAGACATCAGGAGGTCATCCAGGTAAATCTGGCATACTGATTCATCTATACCTCTCAGAAATTCGGCAGTTAACCTTTGAAATGTAATGTTCGCGTTCTTCAGACCAAACAGCATTCTCCTAAATTCTTAGTGCCCTTGTTTGAAAGTAAAAGCCGATTTGTATTGGTCCTCTGGTTGCATACGAATCTGGTGATACCCTGCTTTCAAGTCTAAGGTGCTAAAGATTTTAGCCCCTCCTAGTCTGTCAAGGATATCCTCAAACCTCGGTATCCGATACTTATCAGCGACGGTATGTTGACCTTACGTTAATCAATGACCACCCTATATATATCTCCCCGTTCTCACCTGGCGTAGGCTTCTTTCACACCGCCCACAATGAATCCTTGTCTTCTAAAGTTTTTGATTTCGTCTCTTATGTTCTTCTGGAGTGCCTGTGGGTATCTTCGTTCCCTAACATATGTCACTCTTTCCTGCTTTAGTGGAATCTCATGAACCGTCCTTGCTGTTGAACTCAATACCTCTCCTTCATTAAAGAAAATATCGTCAAATCCGTTGTAATGGCGTCAAATTCTCCACCTGAGTTACTTACTGCCTCTACTCGCTCCTTCCCGTCTGCTGTTGTTTGTTGGCATCTGGACTTCTTTCGTCCAATTTTAATATTCCATTTCCCATTACTATTCTTTTATTATCTTAGCCCCCACCTTCTCTAAAAGATCACAACCAATAATCACCTGATAATCCAAAAGAATTCTACTCACTACATGAATTGTTGAAATGCCCCCTTTAGCCCCCCACTTACCCAGTCCTATCCTCTATACTGCATGGTCCACCCAGAGTGATTAATTTATATTTGCAAACCTTTACTTGGAGTGTCTTACCCTCGCCGCTAATTAGTACTTCTCTACAAGAAATGGTGTTTGAACTGCTCCTGGCCACCAGACAGCTTACTCCCCCGTTCACTCGGATAATAGGCAGACCACCCTGCTCCCCTTTCGCGTGATAGTTTGTCAATGTGCGGTCGCCTCCCTGCTTACATCCTCCTCAGATCTCAGGTGTCTTTCTTCCTCCTAGTCCTAGCCTCTATGTGCTTTCTCGGCTTCTTTGCTCATGACCATTCCTTTGTTCATCCACTTCGTTTTCAGTTTCTGTTACTCCTGAAACTTCTGCCGACACATTTGACAATCCGCTTAGTCTTTGCCGAAGGCTTTTCCTCTGAACTTATTGGGCATTGGCTCGCCTTCTTCCATATTCCTTCTTCGATACATGCAAGTAATTCTTCCTGAATTATTAAATCCCAGATTACTGAGGTCGTTAGACATTAGTGAACCCGACAGAACTAAATTTTAGTGTGTTTCTTATGTTATTGTAATGTTCAGTGCTTTTATTATATTTGCTTATTATTTTTGAACTTGTTGATCTCTCCTTTTATCGTCTATTTTTTAATACACACACAATACATAGTATTATTATTATTTTCTAATTACTTCTTTGTCTTACTAACTTTGTATTTTGTTTCTTTATGCTTCTTTTTTTAACTTAGATATTACATTAGTTACATATATTTTCTTTCCATTTTTAAATTATTATTATTAAATTAAATTATTCATATTTCAAAGTTTCTTTGCATTATATAACTTTACATTTTTATTTTATTAATTATATTATTTTACTCACATATTTAATTACCTATATATACCTTTTATTTCCCACTTCATTCATTACATTATTTTTATCTGTATTCATTCTGTACAATTATTTACTTTAATCATTCTATATATCCTTTATTAACTGGTTATTATCGTTTTTTTTTCTTAGCCCTGATGAAGGCTATAAATTCTGGCCGTAAAAAAAACGTTGGCACTAGTAAATAAACTTTTTAACTTATTTGTGTTATTCTCTGACCGCACCTCCAACTATCTTCTTCTCATAAATATTATCCGATACAATACTTATTTCTAATTTTCGTTTTTTTATTTCCCTAAATATGAGAAAAATAAACTAAAACAATATAGTGATTACAATGGTAAACTATGATAAATTTAGCAATGAAATATTTTGACAAGGAAATCAAAATTTACCTAAAGAAAAAAATTTAAAAACATTATTATTAAAATTAAAATTATTTATTAAATTATTATCATTTTAATTTTAAAAATGTCTCGTATTCTCATTTCGGAATTCCACTTCCAATATTCCAGTATTAGTGAAAAAATATCAAAAATGCGTGGAAATACCTAGATCAAGCAGACAAACTTTGCGACTCTCGTAGCATCAACGTCTAAAGAAGTGGGGGTAAGCTGCAATTACAAATCTCGCGGCTTTAATCCTAAATCCTGTTTTTCTCTTTACGATCATCCTATGCTACCAAAAATGAATCAGTTTGAGCAGACTTGTTTTATTTGCTTGTGGTCAAGTGCCTATAAGCTCACTTTTTTTATTTACAAATAATAACAAAGATAAATTTTTTAAATCCCAAAATAATTAAAACAAAAATAAATGAAACAATTTCAGTAACTTCTATGGGGTTCTAGATCGTAAATCCGTTTACAGATGGGAAATTTATTATTTCGTATTCAAATGAGAAGAAAAGTAAATTTGCCCCGAAAGTGATGCCATCTCTTGAAAAAAAAAAATTACTAAAAATCGGTACATTTAGCCTTAATATTATTTGATCAAAGGGAAGTGCATTTGTTAATAAAATACATTAATCCCAATATTTTAGTAAAGACCTAACGTTTTGATGTATTCGGGAAGGAAAAGTTTCTCAAATTATTTTTATCATCCAAGTGAAGTTCGTTAAACTAATTTTCTAGGTTATTTACTTCCCAACCTGTTAAGTGGTCAGTCGTAGTTAATTTATTTTTTAAAAGAGTCATGATGGCTGATGAAGTTTTCACATTGAACTAAATTTATGATAAAAGAATTAGAATAATAAAAGAAATAGACAGTTAAACTGATTCGATACTAAATGAATGAGAAAGATATGTACATTATAACGGGAACTAGCTATAACAACATAACAATGGTTCCCCCGTAACCATTACCGGTAGTTTTAGTGATCCTATATCGTACTGACAGAAATCCTTTCATAAACA
>NW_027114802.1:43267-45551 GCF_000696795.3 Halyomorpha halys | reverse complement strand
GTGGGGGTAAGCTGCAATTACAAATCTCGCGGCTTTAATCCTAAATCCTGTTTTTCTCTTTACGATCATCCTATGCTACCAAAAATGAATCAGTTATTGAGGAAATTATACATGATTTTAATGAACCATTATAAGAACACAAATCTTAATCTCAAAGGATTTATAGTGGCTTTTAGAAAAGACTGAAAATCAAATTATAACAGAGCTTAGCTTATACCGTATTTCAGATTTATTAGAGTCTATTTATACTTTGTCGTGAGTGTACATGCTATTAGATATTACGGAGTGGTCTGTCTGTCAGAGGATTTAGTACGTGGCCTTAACTCATTCTAGAACCTTCCATGAGGGTTTGTTTTTTAAGGCAATCCACGTCGAAGGTGATATTTGCCTAGTTATCTACAGGTGACCAACCTATTCTAACCATGGTTGGGGTCACGTTTTTCATGAGGGTTGAAAAACAGTTTAAACGAGAGCGACTACTTAAGTTTCTGTGTACTTGATTTTTTCTCAATAATTAAGATGTCTCCTAAAAGTACCGTTTGGAAATATTTTTCCAAAAGAGCGGGCAATCCATTGACATTTTTCTCTTATAATAATAATTATAAGAATTCTATGGTTAAAGTTATACTGAAGTATTTGTCAGTAATGGAGCTATGCGTCCCATCAGAAAGAGGTTTTTCCCAAACTGGTGGGATAGTAAGTGAAAAAAGAAGTTGACTTAAGAGGGAAAAAGTTAATAAACTTCTGTTTTTACAAACTGTGACTAATAAATGTTGGGACATTTAATTACTATATGCTGCCATAATTACTGTTCACAATAAAGAAAAATAAGCATGTTCAGTTGTCCCTAAGTAGTGGTTTTGCATCATGAATTCAAAATTAGTGTAAATATGTAATTAATTTTCTTTTGTATATTTAATTTGAATATAAAAGATTTTTATTGTAAATTATTCTTACTGATTTTTTTTATATTAAACTCCATTGAACCAAATTCAAAATGTTTTTAAATTATGTCACTGAAATGGATGTTCGGAAACATCGATAAATTTTAGGGAATGTTTTGAATATCAATATTTTAAAACATCGATGTTTTGTTGTCGATGTCGCATCCCTTGTAGAGCATAAACAAGTTTCAGAACCATTGCACCTTTATATGTAATCCTCAGAACTTCCGCTTTTAGTCCCCACGCCTGTCTTAAGGCAATCGTTAATCCGTTTACTGTTAGTAGTGCTTTTTTTATTAATCTGTAAACATAGACTTTCTGGGTTTCATGTTTAAAATTAACTCTAAAATCTGTCATGAAATCAGTTTGTGACAATTTTTGAATTCAGTAGTATATTAATTTAAGAGAATTTTCGTTTCCTATTTAATATTGTTATTCAATAAATAGTTTCATAATTTCAAAGTTCAATGTTGCTAATGTACACCTTTCTCTGCTGTATTTTACGAAAAAGGTATAAACATTAATACATAAATATTTCCATTAAATTGCAATTACAATTTTAAAAAATCTGATTCCCAGGTGACGCTAAGTCATATTTTTCATAGAAAAGAGGCAGTAGGAAAACCGTTTGGGAATCACTAATGTAGCTCATGTCCTCATGAATGTTAATCTGTGGATAGTTAGCTCTAGTAATTGTGAGAAAATTTATATATCAATATTTACAACAATGTCAAATATCGAAAGGAATATGATTTAAAATAAAATATCGAATTACTTTATTACAGCTTTTCATAAATGTTATAGTTATAAAAGATAAAATATTCATATTTCTATAAAATAGAAAATCGAAATGTCGTTTCTAATCTTCGATATCGATATTAATGACCATGTTAAATATCGAAAGGAACATGAATTTATCAATTTAAAATATCGAAAAACTATTTTTAAATTTTTTATAAAATTTTCCTAATCTTTTCAAACTAAATATCGATATTTCGAAAAAAAAATTCAAAAAATCGTAGCTAATCATCTAAATTGATATTATCAACAATGTTAAATACCGAAATGAATATGAAATCATCAAAATAATATATCAAAATACCTTTTTTTAGCTATTCATAAATGTTATAGTTATAAAAGATAAAATATCCATATTTCTATAAAATAAAATATCGAAATGTCGTTTCTAATCTTCGATATCGATATTAATGACCGTGTGAAATATTGAAAGGAACATGAGTTTATCAATTTAAAATATCGAAAAACTATTTTTAAATTTTTTATAAAATTTTCTTAATCTTTTTAAACTAAATATAGATATTTTGAAAAAAAAAAAAAAA
>NW_027114802.1:41417-42604 GCF_000696795.3 Halyomorpha halys | reverse complement strand
ATTTTTTGAAGAAATTTAATTCTTTCTCATTTTTAGTTCCTATAGTTAACATTTTATGTTCTATAGTATTAATGTCTGGAGACTGTGGCGGAATTTTAAGTTGCCCTCGGAACACTGTATAACATCCAATCTTTTGTTTTGTTTGCCGTGTGCTTTGGATCATTGTCTTGGAAAATAAAAGTATCTTTTATTCTCAGCTTTTCGGTGCTACTTTTTTAAATTATGCCACAAAATGTTGACATATTTTTCTGCAATCACAATACCCTCTATAAAGTTACCTGTACCATTCCACGACATGCAGCCCTAAACTTCCCATATTAGTTGAGGAAAATATCTTAATCCTATTGAAATTTATAGAACAAGAGGAGTGCACCAATACTTTTTTGATCCATCGTATATTCACGCAACATACGATTGCAATAGTACAGTATTAAAATCGTATTTACCGTTGTGAAGTTGTGAAATTCCTGCTGAAAATTAAAATAATGATTTTTAAAACATTAACTGTAAGTTCAGAAATTATTCTCTTACTATATGAATTTTAAAAATGCAATATTTTTTTATTAGGATCTAGATACCAGCACTTGAACATGTTTTAATTTGTATGATTAATTCATACAAAAACAAATATTGTTAATACATTAATATACAGAGCAGAGCCTTAGCGACCTAAACAAAGACTCCAACCAAAACTAAACCATTGGATTATGTGATAAATCAATGGGCCTTTTATTAAAAAATCATTCCAATGCAACAAACATGCAAAATTGGAGTTAACTTGCTTTTAATGATACATTTACTAATGAGTTTTAGTTGCAACAGTAATTTTGAGTATCTAAAATAGTATTTTTTATCAAAAATGGTTGAATGCCAAGCGCTACAGATCCTGGTGATGTTAGTGTTGTTAATATACTGGGTATGAAGCAAACGGTATAAGCTAAGCTCTGTTATAATTTGATTTTCAGTCTTTTCTAAAAGCCACTATAAATCCTTTGAGATTGAGATTTGTGTTCTTATAATGGTTCATTAAAATCATGTATAATTTCCTCAATCACTTAAGTCGTGGTATTTCAGATTTATTAGAGTCTATTAATACTTTGTCGTGAGTGTACATGCTATTAGATATTACGGAGTGGTCTGTCTGTCAGAGGATTTAGTACGTGGCCTTAACTCATTCTAGAACCTTC
>NW_027114802.1:31939-39482 GCF_000696795.3 Halyomorpha halys | reverse complement strand
TTCTATATCGATATTAGTAAGAATGTCGAATATCGAAAGGAATATGAAATTATCAAAATAAAATATCGAATTACCTTATTACAGCTTTTCATAAATGTTATAGTTATAAAAGATAAAATATCCATATTTCTATAAAATAGAATATCGAAATGTCGTTTCTAATCTTCGATATCGATATTAATGACCATGTTAAATATCGAAAGGAACATGAATCTATCAATTTAAAATATCGAAAAACTATTTTTAAGCTTCTTATAAAATTTTCTATTAGAAAATTCTATTAAAAAATCCTCAACTATTTTTCTCAACACCCTTATCACCAAATTATTAATGTTGCTAAGAACCGATCCTTTTCTCTTTCTGACCCTCAATACCACCAGGCCAACATACAACGTATTAAACAGACAACAATTTCCCTCCGAAAATTACTAACAAACTACTCGATTCTTACATTAACCGTGTTACTCCAATCCCTCCTGTCCTCAACCCTTCACAACCCACTCCACCACTTTTTCAGTACAGGTCGCTTCCGTATATCCCCATCCTTTCTGATAAAATTCAAAAATCTTTAAGATCCACTATTCCCACCCAACGTCTTGGCTTGAAGTCCCACAATAAAATTTCCTATCTTTTTTCCAAATTGAAAGACCCTATTCCTTTCTTACACCGTTCCAATGTGGTTTACCATATACCCTGTTCAACCCCATGCTGCAATTCCTTCTATATCGGCGAAACTAAAAACCAACTTAAGAACCGCATTTCCCAGTACAAAACTTCCATCAACTCCTGTAATCCTCTTGCATCTAAATTATCAGAACACACATTAAATCTGAATCATACTTTTAATTTCGACAATCCTTCCATTCTTGCCACTGTCCCCAACCACACCAAACGTCTCATCTCAGAGTCCATTTATATTAATTTGACTGAGAATTCTGTCAATCATAAAGTTGATAAAGACTGCATCTCCCTTACATATCGACACATTTTGAACACAATAAAATCCTCATAATACTTTTTTTTTTTCACTCTTTTCTGCATTCCAGAAGCCCATCTTCTTGTCATATCTTTTATTCTTGTTTTTTTTAATTATTTTTATATTCACTATCCTTCCTGTTTCATTTATATTCATGATTTATCTTCTTAAGTGTACTTATATTAATTACTTTATTATAAATTTTCTATTATATTTTACACTTTTCTGTATCCCCGCTCATTTGGTATAATTTTTGTTTCTTAATCACTTACACTCATTGTATCCCATTAATTTATAATTTTATTTTATTTTATTTTTTTTTTAATATTTCTTCTCCCCCTATTATGTATATTGCCATTTATTGTTCACCTAATTTACTATGTTTACTTTACAAATTTATTTTCGTTATTGTGGCAATACTGCCATCCCCACTCCTCCCAATACCAACTGTCACTTTGGTTTTTGACTGCCGTCAAACCAGTTATGCATTCTGTCTCATCATTTGATTTGTATTTTCTTTTTTCATCTCTTTATTTGTACTTTATTTAATATTTCTTCTCTTATATATCTGTTACTATTCCCCTTTTCATTTACTATTTACAACCTTTAATTTTTCTTATTATATCTTACTTTTCATTTTATACCCCAGTTATTTTACACTTATGTTTTTTTCTTTTTTTCCTTTTTGTAACTATAGTGTTTGTATCTTTTTTAGCCCTGACGAAGCCCTGCAACGTGGGGCGAAACGTTGGCTCAATAAAATAGTATAATTATCTACTATTTGAGTTCTTTTTGACCGCACCCGGACCATATTCCTTTCATTTATATACACGGTCAATCAATAATCTTCCAGTAAACTAAATAAAATATCGAAATACCTTATTTTAGCTTTTAATAATATGTTATCGTTTTCTTTCATAAAATATCGATATTTCTATAAAAACAAAATATCAAAATATTGTTTCTAATATTTTATACCGACATTAATAACAATGTAAAATATTGAAAGGAACATGAATTTATAAATTTAAAATATCGAAAACTATTTTCAAGCTTTTTATAAAATTTTCTTAAACTTTTTATAATATTTTCTTAATATTTTTATGCCAAATATCGATATTTTGAGGGGAAAATATCGAAATATCGTTTCTAATGTTTGATATCGATATTAATAACAAAGTAAAATATCAATATTTCTATAAAAACAAATATCGTTGCTAATCATCGATATCAACTTGCTAATCAGTATCAATCAGGAAATTGAGTACATATGAGGTCAGCTTAACGAATCATCAAAAGAAAGGGTAAATAATTTTGAAATCTACGGAATTCCCCAAAAAGAAAATAAAAATTTGGAGGAAGTATTGGAATCAGTGGCAAAAATTATTGAATTGGCATATTCTAAAAATTGTATAGTTTATTGCAAATGCTTTACCAACAAAAAAGGAATCTAATATAAGAATCATGTGGGTTTCTAAATTTAAAGCTAAGAAATTTAAGTGTGAAAATAATGTGCTCGGCAATAAAGGCAGAAAGGTGTTTTGCAATGATAATTTAATGTCCTATTCAAAATCATTGTTTTGGGCTGTAAAACAAAGAGGTAAAAAGGATAAACACACTGAGACTATTTTGTGAGACTAGCTTATTTCGACTCAATTAAAGGGCTAAGGAGGTCGAATTAGATCTCAAAAACAAGCAAAAAGGTAATATAAACAATGGTCTATTTGTTTACAGGAAAGAAAATTGATATTTTATGTTCTTTTTTAAGCATTACATTTTTTTTGCTTAATAGGAAGCAATAACTTAAAAACTGTTTACACTAGGTAATCAAAGTTATAGCAGAGTAAACTAGACAGAATATTCTTTAAGAACTAAAAAAAAATTGTGTTTTTTAAATATGAGAAGATGGTTGGGGGTGCAGTCAGAAAAAATACACAAATAAACAAAATTTATTTATCTGTGCCAACGTTTCGACCTGAATTTCAGGCCTGATAAAATGAGATAACAACCATAACTCAGAGAAACATCATGAATGGTAAAGGTGCATTCCCAACCGGCCAAGGTCGTTTAAAGTATGATGAAGGATTCTTACAAAAAATTAAATTCTTATATGTACTTAGTACTTTTTTAAAGATTGTCATAATTATTCTGAAACATATAATTATTATAGGTCAAAAAAATATTCCTATTTTATGATTCATCCCGAAACTATTTTTAAAAAATCTATTCAATATAGAAGCCTATAATTCAAATTTTAAATATTGATATTAATGATGTGATAACTCACAATATTTATTAAAATATAACCAGTATTACAGAATTAAAATTCAGTTCCAAAAGAAAAAAAAAAGCTAATTATACATTCAATATTTAATGATACAAATATAACAATTAAATAGAGAAAACTTATGCTTACCTGGAATATAAAAGGGACTCTCTTGACTGAAGGCAGGGGGTTCAGCACACCTTTGTTGAGATATTGCACTTTTACACAGTCGATTAGTCAAACAAACAGCTACATCAGCATGGTTGTTAGAAGCAATCAACCCAGTATTTCTTGTACCATGGATTGACACATTATATTGATGAACATTCTTTCTATTATGCATTGGATATTTAATGTCACTGGGAGATGCTAATAGAGAAGACCCATCTTTATTAAACAAAGCCTCAAATGTATTGAGATCACGACAACCATCAGTTTCATCAACTGATTCAAGCATTATAGAAGAAACTTTAGTTTTAGACACATCCAACTCATTGTTGATTAACGTCCGTGAACTATCGTTGTTTTCAGCCTTATGAAGTAAAGAATGAGGCCTAGATATATTCACAAAATATTCCTTACTAGACTTCCGTTTGTTATATGTAATATGCATTCTGTCTCGTTCAACCCAGGGGCCATGTTCAAGATCATTCATATCATCACCATGAAATAAACTATCATTATAAAAGGAATTAGGATGATGACTCCCAAAAGTAGGATCATCAACTAAAAAACTATTGGAATGCATAAAATCTTCATTGTTACTGCTGACTTGCCTTGGTCTAGCATCTTCTCGATGTGGATTAATACAGATGTAAGAATCTTTTTGAAAACCATGGGAAGGAAGTGAAAGTTCATTTTTTAGAGGCATTTCTAAAGGTTTACCAAGTTGTATTTTTTTTTGGACAGTCATTTGCTTTAAATGATTTGTTCTTAAATACGATGGATTTTGGTAGTTTATAGGAGAAGAATCTGAACTTTCTGAATGAGAACTAGAGGTTAACAATTTTAAACCATACGCAGAGCACTTATCTAGTTTTGAAACGGGTTTAGAACTTTTTTCTGCTGTAAAACTATTAAGAGCTAAAGCATTACCATCAGACCTTGCACTATTTGTTGCAAGTATTTTGGATTGGTCTCGAGGAACTTTGTTGGAGATACTTTTCCTGACATTATGGAAAGAATGTACTGGCCTTTTAGGCAGTTCATTAATTTTTCGATGAAATGGCTCTTTTAAATCAGAACTAGGTTTCGTTATGTTATGTTTCATAGATAAAGAACTATTTTCAGTAGGCCTTCTTGAAAAATGAAGATTCTGCTCTTTATGATTAGGTATAGAAACAGAAAAATTCAGTAAATGAGAATAGTGGGTGTTATGTTCATCTGAATTTCCCTGAGAATTCTGGTCCACCACACTAGGTTCAAGAGAAGGATTTTTAAGATTTGACAACAAAGGATCATTCCTTTTAACAACATTAATTTGAGTATTAGATCGTAATAATTTACATTTTTGCTTGACTTTTTTATTTGAAAATGGTACCAAATTAACTCCTGAATTAAAATTATTAGAATGTAGTTTCTGACGCAAGTCTAGAGATGTGAGGCTCCGTAACAATGGTCTTTGTTCCTGAATATTGATTAAATCATACTTATTAAGTTTTTGTGGAATGTTTTTCTTCCTTTGCTCTTGAAAATGATCAAACTCTAATTTATTCAAATCATACAGTTCATACTCTGTGTCTAGTCCAAGTTCATCAAAATTTGATTCCAAACTCGATCTTCTTTTGTTTTCAGTAGGACTACTTGGACAAAAAGTTAAGTTACCTTTATCACAACTACTGACTACCTTTAAAGATTTACTTCTTTTAATGCTTGCAGAACATTTAGGAGCCAATGTTTCTAATTGAGGCACACGTAAAATCCCTTTGGATGGAATAGGTTTGTTACTATCCACTTTAATTTGATTATCATATCCCTTTTTACTTGATTTTTCAACAGTAGATTTCAGAAGAGGTCTATTACTGTTTTTTTTCTTATCACTTAGTTGACTAATAGTAAGGTAGTTTTTATTGTTAGAAAGAGAATAAATAGCTCTTTGTTGAGCAGTCAAGTTTTCAACATCTTTTTCATGCTTGGAAGAAAATAGAGTCAAGTTCCTTTTACAAGGTAAAGGTGGAGGTTTAATTTCCTTCTCCTTTTTATTATCATGCTTTTCTGCAAAAAAGTATAATATTATTGAAATAAAAAGAGAATAAATGTACAAGAGAGTATATAGCTTATTTTAAAACTATTTCAGAATAGATTAATTTTAATGCAGTACCTATAAATATACATATTTATATATGTGTATATTTACCTTCTGAACTGCATGTTGAAACATATTCTATGCAGTCATACGCATTTTCTTCATCTTTAATAACTAACAGACCATTTGGATCAACATTTTCATAAGGATGAGAATCTATCATACACAATTGTTCTTTAAAAAGTTCTCTCACAGCTTGGTGGACAAGAACATATTGTTCTTTTGTCTGAACCATGGCTATCCTTTGTTTTCTCATATCTCTAATCAGTCCAAGAAGACTAAAATCACTTGTCAATTTCTAGAAAAAAATAAATAAATTTTTGTAGCCAATAATAAATAATAAACATTCAATTCAGAAGATTAATGTTTAATTCCACCAGTATTGATTAATTTATACTAAAAAAGGTGTCCTTAAAGATTTAATAAACAGTACAGCCACCTTTTCCTACTTAAAAAAATTGTTAGAGCCATATAAAAACATAGAAAAAAAAAAATCAAGATAAAATTCACCCAATACAACCAGTGTAACAGAGGTTAAAATCAAAACAGGATTATTTATAAACTAAAAAATAGTCTTGTTTTTAATTATTTATACTTCTTTCAATCTTCTTTAAAAGAGATTTTATTAATTTAGTGCCTATAACTGATAAAAGAAGTGAGTTGTATGAAGTTAAACATACAATTTCCCCTTATGTTTTGTTTGAAATTACATATAATTATAAAGAGGATGATATAAATTAATTGATTACTATAAATATATATAAATAATAATAGTAATATTATTTATTTATTCTGGGATTGATTCCTTTAGAATAATATTATAGACATCAAAATTAGATTTTAGAGCCTTAGAGTCAAATACAAAATAAAAATGAAATTATAAACCATCATAAAATATAATGAAAATAATGAATTTGAAAAGATAAAAATGAACAACAATAATTGACAGAATATATAAAATAAAAGAAAACCATATGTCATATCATAAAAGATAAGGTGACTAACTTTTGATAATAAATAAAAACAAAAAAATGATAAAAATCCAATACAAGTAAACTAAAAATAATAAATGAAAAGGTATAATGCTAATATACATATTTACAGCTAATATACATATTTGTAAGTATAAACGAAAATCTGAAACATCAAATGCAGAAAATATTTAAAACAACAGTATATTTTTTTATTATTATCAAAAACGTAATAACAAAAATCCTCTAACTAACCATAATCTAAAGGAATAATCCAATAAATGAAAAAAGGAAAACAGAAGGAGTAGTGTTGATTATATCAGTCTATATATACATACATGTTTATAGATTTTTCATAAATATTAAAATATCCAATAATATTTATGTTAAATACTATCTCTCTTTTCATATATTCACATCTTGTTTGAAACTTTTGTTTTTCTTCCAGAAGGGGGTGGACAGCAGGTGGTTGAAGATATTGGATTTGAAGGTTGGAAGGGTATTAGAACTATGAATGAAGGAGGGAATAGAATTCCATAGGGAAGAGGAATGGATCAGGAAAGATCAATCAAAGGTTGCGGTTCCATGGCCAGTTACATATAAGTCTGAAGGTCATGAGCGGGTATTGCGGGAATACACTATGGATTTAAATTGAAGGATATCACAAATGTATGATGGACGACGGGATTGGATACAGCAGGTAGGGCATATTATATAAGCCATGAGACCACCCAAATTTGTTCCTATATTATACTATTATAGATAAAGATTTCTGATGAATTTCTTATGTGCATGCGTGTTTGATTGAATGTGAATTTATTGTGTGAGTGTTGTTTATTAATATTGTAATATGCTCTTCTTTAGTAAATAGTATATTTTGATGTATAAATGGTTTTAATATGTTTTATTTTATGTATCATTTTAATATTCATTTGTTTTGTTTATCCAAAAAGCAAACTAACCAAGTTTCATTGTTTATAATAACTTCGTGATACAAAAACAAAAAACCAAGATGGCGGTATGTT
>NW_027114802.1:19095-31549 GCF_000696795.3 Halyomorpha halys | reverse complement strand
ACACCAGGAATCAAGAAAATCGTAGAGCTTGGTTAGTTTTGGTTATAACTAAATTTAATAGACAATTGTAACAGAGATATTAATTTAATTGTAAAAGTGCTTGTATTCCGATTGCTAGTAACCCGCCCTGAGATATAGAGTCTCTCTCTCTTTTTATATAATAAAATTAAGAGTCTTTTTATATTATAAAAGTTAAATATAATTCTATTATCCATTTGATATTAGTGTTCTTAATTAGAACCCAAGTTATTCTTTCATATTTGAAAAAAGTTTAAAAACTATTCAGATTCCTTTTATTTTAATTTTATATTTTAAAAATTATTACAATATATTGTCGTTATTTCTAAAAGTTAGAGTTTTATTGTCTATTTATTTATTCTATATTCATTTATTTATTTATTAATTACATATTTCACGTTTAATTCGTTCCACTAATTCGTTCACCTGTTACGATTATTTACGTAATATAATAAAAATAAAATAATAATCGTGCTTTACACTTCAATCGTGAATTGTTAAAACTGTTACTACATATTGTTTCATTCATTTTAATTTGAAGAAAAAAAAATGGGTTCAAATGACCAGTCGGATGCCGACTTCGATAGGGTTCGGTCACTGGAGCGCAAGCTGCGGCGCGTTAAGCAGGGTCTCATCAAATTAAGCTCTCTTGCACTCTTCACCACCACGGACGATGACGCGTTCATCAATTTCGAAGTTGATTATGACGAGTGCAAGACCCTTTGGGCCGAATTCAAGTCAATTTAGAATGACATGGATTCCATATACGCGTCCCAGGGAGCTTCTGCAATGCCACCCGATTGGGGAAGCGGTTACGACTTTGTCCGGAATGATATGCGACAAGCCGAGGTGCGGTACCACAAGATCAAAACTCAGGAGCCAAACCGGGCTTTGCCGCTCCAACGTACCCGTCCCAACTCCCAAACATTCAAATACCGAAGTTCAATGGCGAGCTATCCTCCTGGAAGCGATTTCGGGACACGTTCATCGAACTTGTTCACGATAACACGCAATTGGCTCCCATGAACAAGATGCATTATTTAAAAAATGCCCTATTAGGTGAACCCGCGTCACTGTTGGTGGGATTTCCTTTCGATGCCAGCTCCTATCAGCTGGCTTGGGATGCGCTGGTACGCGAGTATGACAACCCGCTTCTCTCATGAGTATGACATTCTCGCTTCAAGATGCCTGCAAAGAGTAATCCAATAGTGCTTTGCACTGGTTTCAATCCTTCTTTCTGATTGTTCCCAGTATGTAGTGGTTCCAGATAAACCTCCATCAATGACAAAAATATAACGAATTTTGGCATATTGAGTTCGTGAGACAGCTTGCACACTATTAGTCTCTATCACACGAATGCTATAATCTCGAAGACGGTAGGGAAGTCGCTGCTTGCATGGGCAAGCTCAAAGTGTCGTCTGGTGACAGGGTCCAAAGCTTGGAGAGCCAATGTGGACAGGATGACATCCGTTTCGTCCTCTATTTATCTATATTTTTGTTTGTCTCATGCATGCCTTCTGATATTAATAAATCTAATGTGAAATGTTTTGTATTGTACATAGGACGTGTTCATTTCATTTTTGCAATTCATTTTGTATATTATGCATGGATCGCCTTCGTTTTAAAAGTTAAAATTTTTATTGTTATCATTTGTGTTGCCTACGGGCCTTATCGGCCTTATACGGGCTCTTATCTAGAGCCGGGTTATTTACCTATTTTTTTACGGCAGACTGCGCCTTCCCCGTCTCTGTGCATTTCTCATAATAAATCCGGCTGAGCCAAATTTAGGTGGGCGGTATGTCGGATTTAAGTAATTCGATTTTTACAATTATTTTGAATTTATATAAAGTCGGGGTCGGGGGTCTCATTTTCTGATGCTCCCCCTTGCTGTGGACACCAGAAGACTCCAAAGATGCCGCGACTGCAATGCCGCCCCAGCCTATGCACCATGCAAGCTAGGACCTGGCCTACTCTTACCATCACGCCAGAGTCCAGGACACGCTGGCCAGCCTCTGAGGGAAAAAGACGTCTTTCAGACACCAGGTGAGGATACATGGTTTTCACCATTTCGCCAACCGCTGAACCTGCACTGGAAAGCGGCTAGAAGATGTCACTGCGGCGGCGAAGACATCACACAGCAGATAGGGCATATTATATAAGCCATGAGACCACCCAAATTTGTTCCTATATTATATTATTATAGATAAAGATTTCTGAACTAACCCACTAACCATTATTGCCCCTCCAGGGATTAACACTTTGAAACTTGAGAGAAAAATATATATGCATGTTATCGCCAGAAAAGTCTCACAATTTTCAGCCCCCCCCCCTTTTTCCATAATAATTTATTAGAATCTTAAAATACACTCGCAATACCTGAAGTACAGCACGAGCAGGTCCTGATGTAAACAGGGAAGGATGGAAGAAAATATTTATGACAAAAGGAGGGGTAAAGCCACTTTAACTCTTAAAAATAAAATCAGTGTCTCTGGGAACAACAAAGATGAAACATACAAATCAATTAATTAACTGTAATTTTGATTTGAGATCCCCAGAGACACTCCTGCAAACCACACAATAGTCAAAGTGGGAGAATAATAAGGAAGTACCCACCAGGAGGCTACAGGTTTCAAAAAAAGTAGGTAACAAAGATAATTTAAACGCTTTAGGGGGAGAAGGTACAATGGGAAATATTGGAGACGTGGTTTTTCCAGGAGAAGGTTTGTTCTATCATGACACCAACGTTTTTGATGTATGGATGAAATTGTATAGGATTGTTGTTTAGGAATAAGGTTGGGATATGAGAAATAGTTTTCAGGAGGTGATTGGATCCTATTATGATTGCCTTAGTCTTATCTGCATTCAACTTGAGCTTGTTTTCTTTTGCCCAGTGACTAATTCAATTAGTCAATGATGTTTCTAAGTCTTCATGATGCTTCTCTGTGGCAACTAATGGGTCAGAAGATGGGAAAGAAAGGTAAATTTCGAAATCATCCTGGTACAGATGGTATTGAGAATATTGGATAAGGAGGAGAAGGTCACTACTGATGTAGATATAAAAAAGGGCGGGGGAAAAGCAATGAAACCTGAGAGACACCACAGTTGATGGGTCGAGTCATTGATGGAGGTTTATCTGGAACCACTACATACTGGGAACAATCAGAAAGAAGGATTGAAACCAGTGCAAAGCACTATTGGATAGAGGAAGATTTTGTAGTTTGGTAAGAAGGATGTCAAATAAATGCTTTGGAGAAATCTAGGACGATGAGGGTAGTTAGGTTTTGGTGTTCAATGGCAGTTTGGAGGTCGTGGATTATTTTAAGAAGAGCGGATTGTATTTAACATCACCATCATCATCAATCGGCGTGACAACCCATTACTGGGTCCTTGCCTCCTCAAGCAGCTTCCACCAGTTTAATATGTTAAGTGCAGCTGCTCTCCAATTCCCGGGTCCATGAATTAACACCATCCATTACACCATTAACACCACTCAACCACATTAACACCATTCAACCACCGAAGCTTTGGGCCCTCAGTCGTGTTCCATGGAGGCATTCATTGATAAGTTTATTTAGGATCTCATAAGTTTTGAGTGAAAGTGCCAATGCAGTACAAAATAACACCTATTGGCCGATGCTATTTGTCTCCTTATCTCAGCCGATGCTATTTGTCTCCTTATCTCGGCCGATGCTATTTATCTTCTTATCTCGGCTCATGCTATTTGTCTCCTTATCTCGGCCAAAACATCATTGGTATCATTAACTTGTGATCCAAGGTACACAAACTCCTCAACTCATTTGAAAGAGTAATAACCAATTTGGACAAAATCTACATTAAAACCTCTATCTTAACCAGCTATCATATATTTGGTTTTGTTGGTAGATTGTATTAAACAGTCTGGTTGAAAGCTGGATTGGAGGGGATTGATGAGGGAACGTTCTAGGAAGTTTGAGAGTTGGTTTTGAAAGGTTAGAGAGGAGAGAAATAAGGCGGAAGCCATTAGGTGAAGAAGGATTTGGGATTTTACTTAATGGTTGAACTAAAGTGATTTTCCAATGTGTCATTTTGCAAGGAAAACTTGTATATATGATAAAGTATGGGAATAAGAATAACAGGAATGTTGTCCGGTCAATGATTGTTGGTATGGGATCTTAGAATAGTAGTTCCTCAAAAGATACATGGGAAAAAAAGAAGCTTTCAGGATTGAAGGTGTTATTTAGAATATTAAGAATGAGTAATGGATCAGTAGCATGGTATATGAAATGGTTGTTAAGATTGTCAGGTGTTATTGGATTCTGGTAGGATAAATTTTGGAGTATTTTCAACTTGGATTTGGGATTGTGGGCATTGGAGAAGCCTTGATGAATGTGAAGGGATTTAGAACGTTGAACTGCTAATTGGGTTGCAGTACGGAGTTGTTAAAAATATATATAATCAACAGACAGGTGAGTCCGACGAAATTTTGCATTTAGCCGCTTTTCTTTGTTTTATCACTTCCTTTATTTCTGGAGTAAGCCAAGGTGCAGTTGGAAAGCGTAAGATTCGGGTTTTGAGAGGAGTATGGATGTTTAATATGGATTGCAGATGTGACGTGAGGATGGAAACCATATTGTCGATGGAGTTATAGGAGTGTATAATATCCCACTAGACGGAATCAAGGTCAGGTTGAAGGTATTCATAGGAAAGGAGGTCCAAATTACGGTATGATGTGATTTTAGGAGTAAAGAATTTGACTGGTAGGTTGTACGATATTTGGATCAGATCGTGAGATGAGAGAAAGGGAATAGAGTGCTGGGAGGAGCAAAGGATTTTTACAGGAGAGTCACAGATAAAAAGGTCTAACCAGGTGTCAGAGGATTTTGTGTGATGTGTAGGAGAATAAAGAATGAATCTATAAATATTCAGTAAGAAGGGTGAAAAAACAATTAACACTAAATTAAGAATAGATTTAAGTTATAGCAACTAATATATACATTCAGATAATTCTTTGGGTAGTATTTTGACATAATTATTTATATGTTTACAGTTATAAAACAGAATAAAAGCAGGAAAGAATATTCAATGCAACTAAACCTTAAATTTTAAACACAATATTATATAAATCCACATTAAGATGGATTACATACCCCTGTTCTTAGGAGACCCCAAACATAGTCTATTGCACATATTGTCCCAGTGCGCCCACATCCAGCTGAACAATGAACTAAAACAGGGAGTGTTTCTGATGCTTGTGTATCCCTTACAAGTCTGACCATATCTAAAAGTGGCTGTACAACAGAAGGTACACCATGGTCAGGCCAAGCCACATAATGTAATTGGCAAACTGTACGTTCTTCTGTAAATAAATCACTTTTGAAAGAAAATATAAGATCATAATACTAATAACAGAATAGACATTTAAAGCAATAACACAAATCTAGATAGTAAATATTACCTAAAACTGACTGACTGTTAGTATATTTGAGACGCATAGTCCTAACAGAAAAATCTGGACAGACTGTACTGGATTTAAGGAGCTTGACACTTATCATTCCAAACTGTTTTTCTTCTCCATCATCCACCCAGTACTTTTCACATTTTGCCTAAAAAGTTAACTATTAGTAAATTATTAATATTATTAGTTGGGGAATTAAAGATAACTTCATAAGCAATAAACCCTTCAGAAATGTCTGTCTTGTCCCTTCAGTTATGTTTAGTTATCATAACTATTGAAATACTTTTTTTCAATATTGATGAATGGCCAAGAAAAGAAAAATTAACCTTGAGGGAATCAATCAGGTCGAGGACTAGAGACAAAGCCTAAGGAGAGAATATGAAGATATTTTTTTTACAGAAGGGGACATGCTTGGGATGACCAGGAGGATGGTCCATAAGATCTTACTAAAACAAGACTAATGACATATGTGAAAGAGAGGAGATACCTACAGGCTTTACGTCACCACATCCGGGAAGAGCTGATAAGTTTAAAACATCAGGGAATTATTATTGACAGTACTTCCACAACCGAAAGTACATACTATACATAGATTACAGGAATACTATACATAGATTACAGGAAGCTGAAAAAGAATGCCATAGATCAGAAGTATCCGATCCCCAAATTTGAAGACATTTTGGAGCAGAGCGACGGTATTCAGCACTTTAGAATTGAAGGCCGGATATCATCAAATAAAGATGCACCCTAAGGATCAATATAAGAAGGCATTCACATTCGAAAGGGGCCATTATAAATTTACAAGAATGCCATTTGGTCTCAAAAATGTTTCCATAACCTTCCAGCACCTAATGGGGTTAATGATGAATCACTAAGCTAGATTTATATGAATGATCCTCTAGTATTCAGTAAGAACAAAGATGAAGACGTGAAATATTTACACAGCTTAGTCCATAGGATCAGGCATTTTGGACTGAAGTTATTGGTAGAGAAATCATTGCTGGGGCAGGAACAATAATTTTTTTGGGCCACACAATTTCCATGGAAAGAGTTAAACCTGACACGGATAAAGTCACAGCTATACGGAAGATGGCACTGCCTAGGGATGTGAAGGGAATTCGGCGGTTGTTGGGAACTTTAAATTATTACTGGAGATTTGAATCAGAAATGGCCGAGTACCTTATATCACTCAACAACCTTCTCAAGAAAGGTAGAAAGGTGATCATCACCCCGATGGTCAAAAACATATCAGGTGTTGCGTGGAGAAGCAGGAGCTGGTGCTTGCATTCCCGAACTTCACTTGGCAATTCAATATCTCTATAGACACAAGTGAGTACAGGCTGGGAGTGGTGTTGTCTCAGGAGGGTGAACGGGGAATCATCCAGTGATTCTGTACACCAGTAGGTGCCTGACAGAGACCAGATACAGTAAACAAAAATGAGAGCTCTTGGGGAATACTGTGGGCTGTTGACCAATTTAGGCCTTATGTGTTTGGCAGAAGTTTAGGGTTTTACAGTCCAGGCAATTCCTGCAGGAGTTGACACCAGGAGAGGAAGAACAGAATGTGACATAGGAAGATGATAGGGAGGAATCTTCGTCTGACGAGAGCTCAGAGGAAGTAGATATGGAGGAACTAGAGGACATAACATAATAAACGAAAAGAGGCGGCAGATTGTATGGAAGACCAGGACCACTGGAGTGCTCACAGTGAGGTGTGGGGGACAACTAGATTTGTAGATGCTTCAGAGCTCAGAGAAACTCATCACCTTTATGTGGTGCAATGCTATTGTCTGGGAGAAGATCAAGTAGATGTGGCGAAGAAAACAAATAGGGATGGATAGGAGGTTTATCTGTACCAAGCAGATGATGGAAATCCTTCAGGAAGATTAATGACAAAAAGAGGTGACCATAACATATCACCAGGGTAAAACAAATCACCGCAGATTCTCGGAGACCCTGTAGGCATTAAAGAGAAGGTACTTTAGGTGGGGGATGAAGAAGACGTCACGGAGGTTGTACGAAATTGAGAAGTTTATCTACTCACAAAATATGGCAGAAACCCACCAAAAGGGAGACAAGAGGAAAGGTATACCGCAGATGTACTCCTCAATGATATAAAATGAAAAATAGTTTATTATTCTGGGACTAGGTCCCTTTAGAACAATTATAAAGGAAATTTTAATTTTACAATATTTATTAGCCATAAAACAGTGTGGCCACACTTAATTTTAACTTATATACAGAGAGAAAAAAATAGATTAATTATAAAACTAACTGATTAAATAAAAACAAAACAAAAAGTTAATTACAAAATGTTTGTACTATTATAATAATGGATCAGATTGGTGAAGCAAAAGGTAGTTAAATATAAGGGATTTAAATTAGGGAAGGGTTGGTCCATGATGTATGTTAGAGAGAATGGAGTTCCAGAGATATGCAGCTCAGAAAAAATAAATAATTTATCAAACGCAGCAGTTCTGTGAGGTAGAGGTTAGAGGTCAGATAAAGGTGAAGATTAGAAAGGAGGATATTGTGATCAACGGAATCAAAAATTAATTCTTTGGGAAAATTATGGAGAACAAGGATGGTGGTTTCTGCTGGTCTATGGCTGTGTGAAGCTCTTAAGAGATTTTAATAAGAGCAAAATGAGTGGAATAGCCTGGGTGGAAACCAGACTGAAGGATGTTAAAGAGGTTATTTAACTCAAGAAATTGGGAAAGTTGAGGTCATTGGCGTAAATAGAGGGAGATTGAGTTAGAAAAGGTTTATCCAATGACAGTTTGCGAAGAATTGCCCATTTTTCTTTGGAATTAGAAGTGCTAGAGTTTGATGTAAATGAAGAGATTTTGCACGCTGTATTGAGACTTGGGTACTGTTTCGTAGTTGTTTAAAGAAGGCATAATCTTCTGGGAGCTGGGTGCGTCTAAATTTTTGCCTTGCCGCATCTGTTTGTTTCATATGCTCCTTCAGTGCGGGATTCAACCAGGATGCTGGGGGATGTCGGATTTTCTCTGTTAACTGAGGAGCATGGCGGTCAAGAATAGTGTGAAGAGAAGAATTGGTTAGGATTTCTACCTTAGAATCGAAGGAATTTGAGGAGTAAATGGGGTCCCACTGGATAGCGCCTAGATCAGGCATTAGGGTTTCAGAAGAAAATAGTTGGGGGGAGGGGGGGGACAACAAAGTGAGAATGTTGTAAGACACCTGAATAAGGTCATGGGCAGATAGAAAAGGAACAGGATGTTGAGATGAGGCAAGTAGTTTATTAGGAGAGTCAATGATGAATAAATCAAGCCAGAAGTCAGAAAACCGGGTATGATGGATGGGGTTGTAAGGAACAACACAGAGGTTGAGGGAGTAGAGCAGATGTAACAGATAGGTCTAGTTAGAAGTAGTGGACAAAAGGTTGGAGTTGAAATCTCCAAATACAATGATATTAGGATAGGAAGGCATAAGGTTGTAAAGTGTGGTCTCAAATATTTCGTCATAGGGTACCTTAGAAGGACGATAAATGACACCAAAGAGTGAGGTAGATTAAATGATGGAAATCTCAACAAAAAGATATTCCAGGTGAGGAGAATTGCAAGGTGGAGAGCATAGGATAATTTTGGATTTGAGACTGTCATGAATATAGAGACCTACACCACCACCTGTTTGATATACAGATCGATACTTTCACATGGAGAGGATATAAATGGATAACCATGATTGATATCATCAGTAAGGTAGCAATGCTGTACCAGGTGCAGGACAAGTCGTCAGAAGCAGTGTTGACAGCTCTCTGATTGCGGTTCCAATTTTACTGAGTTCCGGAGCGCATCATATCGGACGAAGGCAGAGAATTCAACAATGCCAGGATTCAATCTGAAATTAAGGACCTTGACGTGACATGGCACCTCAATACACTAGGACACCCAAAGAGTAAAGGAAGCATAGAGCGGCTTCATGGCATATAGAGTGACTATCTTCCTTTATATTAGATCAACAAGGGATTGGAACCAGATGTAGCAATGCCTATGATGATAGCGGCGTATAATCATTTGGTGCATACACTTCAGGGTTTTCCCCATTTGATATCCTCTTTGGGCTTCGAGGACACTGGTGGGACTATAAGGGCACAGCAGTGGACATTGAGGAGATACACAACCATGTTGCTCGAAGAAAGTTATGGGAGAAAGCATGGGGGGAAGAATGGAAAAGGAAAAAACCAGGAGGGTGGCACGGGAGAATTTAAGGTCAGACAGGATGGGAGCGATCAAAATCGGGATGATCAAATATAGAAAGTTGGGTTCTAACAGGGGTAAGGAGATACAGCTATACGAGGGCCCATTCAGGGTGATAATTATTAGGGAACACAATATTGATACAGTAGAAAGTATCAGAGAACCTAAAAAGAGGAGAACTATCCATATTGAAGTTAAAACTTCTGGCAAAGACAATATAAAAACTGGAGTGTTCTCATATTGCTAGTCCCCACTAGATTTTTCTATTTATTGTTTTTTGTTTTAAGATTCTTTTTGACTTTTGTTAATATT
This sequence comes from Halyomorpha halys, assembly GCF_000696795.3. Taxonomy (NCBI): domain Eukaryota; kingdom Metazoa; phylum Arthropoda; class Insecta; order Hemiptera; family Pentatomidae; genus Halyomorpha; species Halyomorpha halys. Next base: position 21,562 of record NW_027114802.1, on the reverse strand, counting down.
GTTTTTTTGTTTTTTTTTATCATTTTAACTTGTCCATATATTTTATGAAGAGTTCTTTTATTTTATTCTTAGGTTTAAATTATATGTATAGCATTTACTACTTGAAGCTTGAGAGTTTTTTTTTTACAATGATATGCGTATAGGAATTTATTTTTATTGTAAACAATTTTTCTTAATTGTTTTTGTTTTCTGTTATTATATTGTATAGCATTAGTTTACAAGGATTGTTTGTAAACTGGTGGAGGGAAGTTACAGCCTGAGTCAGCTGTTACTTCGTTGTCAGCTGATCAGCTGATCGAATGTGTGTATATATATATATATATATATATATGTTTTTATTTTATGTATTGTTCAATATTTTTCATTTGATATGATAAACTAAAAAGAAAGCTAACCAATTTTGATCATTCAAATATGGAGTGGAAAAAATCGTTACTCATATAATGTCTCTTGCCAAAAAGTTCGTTGAATCGCAGCCATGTTGAGCAGATTCAAATTTTTTAAAACTTTATTTTAACTTCCCATCATAATTAAAATTACATTACATTTAAGAAAAAATAGAAGTTAAGAATAAGTATTAAAGAAAATTATTCATAAAGGAAATCATAAGAAAAAACTCGAAACAGTAGTGGTACATTCAATTTTGAGAACGAAAACCTATAGAAGGGGAAGGAAGAGAGCTTGGTTTTGTAATCAATCGTTGCTAAGGTGCGGGCGGGGAATGATATTTCCTGGATGCAGGAGGTCATCATCATCATCATCTTTCTCAAGCTCAAAGGTAGATATCTTGAAAAAGAAGACATCAAAGAGTCACCCAAGAAGAATAAGGGACTGTTTGTTTGGATCATCAAACCACACTTCGGTGGATGAGAAGTGACTTGAAAACTTTTAGAGAACCAAGGCTTTGTTTAAAGACAGTATTGGTTTGTAAAATAGAAGTCATCAAAAACCATCAGTCATCCTAGAAGAGCATAAATTGGTTAGTGTTGTACAACATAAAATTTTAAGTATATTTGTAAAAGTAGATGTTAATTGAGCTAAGTGTCTGTTGTGATTGCCTAGAAACCCGCCCCGAGATTAAGAGTCTATAATATAATATATAATCAAATATAAATTATCATATCTATTTAATATTTGATCTTTCCATTTGAACCATGTCATCTTGCAAACTATATTTTAGATCTGAGCATAAGTAAAAAACTATCAAAATTCCTTTTATTTACTTTAAATAATTTTAGAATATTACAATATATACATACATCAAGGCCTGAGCGCTATTGTCAGCTGATAGGTCAAATTAGGAAATGTGAGTTTATGTATAATTATTTTGTTTTGTTCTCGTGTCATTTATTTATCTTATTAATTTTGTTATTATAATCTATTGTTAATATTATCTAGCATTTAGTTATGGCTACGTAGGCAGAGAAGGAGGTAACTTTCAATTTATTTTTTTTTTTAATATCTTATTGCTATTGATATTCTGTTTCATATTTGTATATTATACCGATAGTTTACGGGGAGTGTCCGTAAACTGGTAAGGGGTAGTTAAGGCCTGAGCGCTATTGTCGGCTGACAGGTCAAATGTATATATAAGGAGGTGCTCCTTCAATAAAGATCAGTATCAAAGTTGCCATCAAGCGTAGTGTGTCAAAACCCTTTTTTTCCTTTTTTTAGTATTTGCCTGCTTTGACGAGGTCTACTGCGTAGATACAGATGGATCCACAAGATATGTGGATATTGTTGCTTTTCCTAAGAAGGGGAAGTCAGCAATTATTCTGGATCCCACCGTGAGATATGACAATAACGACCTTGACCAGGCAAATAAGGTAGATAGGGAAAAGAAGGAAATCTACGATAAATGTATCCCTTTCCTCAAGGAGAAGTTCCGTGAGGGCTTCGGAGAACGAGACTTCAACGTGAGAGGCCTCGGGTTCGGAGCCCGTGGAACGATTCCCAGCACAACTAGGAGCTTCATGGAGGAGCTTGGGTTCGATGTCCAGGACGTGGCTAGGTTGACAGAGAATATAATACTTGACTCCCTGGGAATCATACACCACCACATGCATGGAAATTAATGAGTGGGGGAGTTAATCCAGAGGAGGGATGGCATGCATGCATCGCATATCTTATTTGTTGTTTTATCTATTACTTTATTATTTTAAATATTTTAATATTTGTTATATAGGGGAATTTGTTGATCAAATGAAATAGGGGTTGTGAAATAGAAGGGAAAGAAAAAAAATAGGAATAAATTGAAAAACTTGTAGTTAGTTTGTAGACTGGTATTCATTGTAAAAGAAAAGTAAAAGAAAACTGTGAAAAAAAAAAAATGTTATCTTTCTACTGTATTATATCATATAAAAATATGTAATTTATATATGTCCAGTCACGGATTGATCAGTATGCTGTGTAATGTACCAACCCGATGTATTTGGGCAGCATGAATGAATAAAGTATTTCTTTCTCT
>NW_027114802.1:17351-18599 GCF_000696795.3 Halyomorpha halys | reverse complement strand
TTAAAGGTATCTTTAAATATTAAATTATTGTAGTATGGCACCTGGTTGGTGGTAGCCAGGTGAAGGGGTCATATTCATTCCGTTCCTTACACCACAGCAGAACAAGCTGCCATAGATTATATCATTTCAAAGTCATTTTTTTAAAAAAAGTTAACAATATTTTGAAACTCATAATGTTTATAGTTTCTATTAATGCCTAGATGGAAAAATCCCTAACTGTTGTGGGACAATCGATGTTTACATGTAACCTCAAGGCAGGTTTTAGTTTTGGAAGAGTTTAGTCGTTGTGTGGACGGGCAGGTGAAAGGATGTCTCCAAGATGAGGAGGTCCTCATGAATTTCTGTCCGGGAAGAAGAGGAAGCCATTTTGGACGCGAGGACAATAACATTTAGAAAAAAGAAGACACCAAGGATCATAAAAGGAAGATTGTGAGCTTGGTTAGTTTTAAGATACATAAAAATAGATTCATGTAAAAAAAATAGATATTAATTTAATTAAGTTAATAGTAAAAGTGTTTGTATTCTGATTGCCTAGCAACTACATGCCCTGAGATTAAGAGTCTTTTTATATTATTAAATTTGAATAAATTTTATTATCCATTTAGTAGTAAAGTTCTTAACTTGAACCCAAATTATCTTTTATATTTGAAAAAAGTTATAAAACGATCTAAATTCTTTTTCTTTTATTTTAATTAATTTTTAAAATTATTAGATTTTGTCGCTCAACAGGTGTGGCCTAATTCTTTACAAATTAGGTCACGGCAATCAGAACACAGCCTTTAGAAGGGTTATTTTTGTATATTTTTTATAACTTAAGTAGTTAATGTTAATGATGGAGGATAATGTTAAGGCAATGGATTGTAGAGATCCTAAAGAAGTGATTCTTGGAAAATTAAATGATAGGGTGGTAGTATTAAATGAAAATGATGAAGATAATGTTGTCCAAAACATTAGAGGTAGGAATGACTTACCGGTAAAAAATAGTGTCCATGGAAATAAGTTAGCGGGAGCAAATTCAAAGGTTGATAATAACGATAATTTTGATAATAAAGCCATGCTTCAACAATTAATAATGTTTATAGCCGATGTGAAGGGTGATATTATGGATCGAATGGACAAAATGGGGGATCGAATAGAAAAAACAAACATGGAGGCACGGAAAGGTAACAGGGTAAGATTAATGGGGTTAGAAAATAAAGTAGATGAAAAAATTGAAGTGGTTGAAACTAATTTAACAATAAATAACTC